>NC_053424.1:29784013-29840835 GCF_007990345.1 Gossypium hirsutum
TTTAATTTATTTCAAGGTTTTCAAAAATCACTAACGATATTATCAAATTAGCACCATTTTATTTTGATATATTGCATTACAAACTATTATATTATCCACACAAATATATGTATTATTTTATTCCTTTAAATGTATAAATAAAATAAATCAAAGTTTCATGTTATACATATGACACATTAAGTTTCAAGTACATGAATCAAAGTTTATGTATCAAATTACACATTAGAACAAAGTCATGTATAAATTTGATATTATCCCTTAATTTACATTAAAAATCTTTTATATTACATTTAATTTTTTAAATATCTTAGACATATATAATTTTAATTTTTTTTAATATATCAAATAATTATCTTATATAAAATTATGATAGAAATATAAAAAATATATTAATACACACTATATGAAAACATTTTTATTTCTTAAAAATAATGCAAAATTTTAATAAAGTCTTACCATTCTTCTAATTATTGAGCATAATACTTATAGAAAAATTAAGAAATAATTTTTATACAATATATGTGATTTAATACAGAAAAATTAAATTTTGTGGTTAATCGAATATTATCAATTTTTGAATAAATCAAATAAATAATTCTTTACAAATCGAATAACAATTGATATGAATACCCCTTAGGTCCTTGATAGTTTTGAAAATGTACCATTAGGTTCCGCTCAAAGAAATTACAAAAAATTCAAAATAATCTTCAAATTTCAGAATATTTATAAAATATTTTTCCAAAATTTTATAAGATATATATAAACTAAAAACTAAATTTATTAAAATTTAATTAAATTAAAAAAATATAAAAATGCTAAATTATAATTTTTTTTAAAATTCAAAATGATAAATTTAATGCTTTAAACAAGTAAATTGTTCAATCAAATTATCACATTAATTATCTTATTATTTCTCTTATTTTGTTTTAAAAGAGTTTTATAATATATATAATATCTATGTTTTTTAACTTAGAATTTCGACTATTGTCACAGATTTCAATTAACTTTTAATTTTTATTTTTAATTTAACTTGAATAAATTTATTTGACTCAACTTGACTTGAGTCTATTTCACTCGCTCAATACAAAAAAATTCAAATTGAGCTAGATATAAATAAGACTTGTCAACTTGACTAATTCAAAAATAACTCACTCTAATCAAACCCAATTAAATTTAATTCATTCTTATCCATAAATATCTCATACTTAAACATTTAATTGATAAATTAGCTTGTGGTTTTTATTAGTAAATTTGATACCCTAAATTTTTTTAAATCTTCATTATTCGTTGTAATTTTTTGAAATTTTTAATTAATTTTTTTACTTTTTTCTTCAAAATTTTCAATAATCTTACAAAATTTTTAAAAATTTTAATTATACCCCAACTTTATGAAAAAATCTCATCAAATTCTTAAAATTTTTAAAACTTTTAGTTAAACCCAAAATTAAGTCTAAAATCCGCCTATGATTCAAATACTATTTGTTAGCTAATATGTACTATTGTGCAAAAATAAGTTACCAAGTGATAATAATATATTTATATTATATAAATTTTGACAAATGATGGTATATAAGACTGAAATGACAGTGTGTAAATGTGAGTGACACTGGGCTATTAAAGAATCTTTTGGGTAGCAAGATCTTACGGGACCCAAACACGTCAGAACAACAACAACGACATGCAAACTAAGCAAACCCATGATTCATCAAAATTACAACATGCTAACACGTTAGCTTTTTAAGTTTTTCAAGTTACATTGTTTTAATTGAAATACCAGTAATTTAATTAATGTTGATTAGATTAACATAAAATTATATAATTTTGAGAGAGTTAAACTTTAAAATTTTATGTTAAGAGGAACTTAAACAAATTATTATTTTTAAAAGCCAAAACGAAAATTTTTACTCGCTTCACATAGTCTTTGATCCGATACTAATTTAAATAAAAGTATGAAATAGGATCATTCAAAAAATTAAGAATATAAGAAATCAAATTTTAAATATAACCTCATTAAACATCAATTCAGATTGATAACTTTTAGCAAATAATGATAACAAGATTATTTTAAAGTAGAGAAAAACGGCCGACTAATCTTTTTCTAATCTGTTCTATTGTTTCTCTCAGTCATCATATATAAAACGCAAAAAGTTTCGGTTTCAAAACCTTTTCCATATGTATATTATTAGTATAAATATTTTTGTGGTCCAAAGATGATATAATAGTCAGTGTAACTTATCAAAACTTATTGAAGATTCTCAAAAGAAAAAGACTAATAAAAAAACAAAAAATGAAGCTAAAAGTTTTGTTTTTATTAATATTAATGCCAATCATCGATTACGCGGCAAAACTAACTCCCTTTTGCTATAAAGATCTTGTATACATACATCGAAAATTGTTAAGTACGTTTGTTAATATTATACTTTCGTAAGCTTCTATATAAAATAAAATTTGTAACCGATTTTTCTCAATAAGTTTTTAATTCTTTTTATTAATACTAAATTCTATAAAGGATATCAAAATCTCTAGTGAAATACTAAATTTTAAGTAACAATACCAAAATTTACATAAAAAGTCGGCAACTTCTCATGCAAAGTAGTCTTACTAATCTTCATTCTTGTCAAATATGTTTACCAGGTTTTTCTTTCTCTTTTGTTTTTTGAAAGATTTTATCAAAAAAATTCTTTTGAGTGTTAGTTTTGTATCGAAAAAAAAAAAGAGGGTGGTCTTGAAACTAATTTTGGGTTTGGGAGACTTTAAATTTCCGAAGAGAAAGAAAAAGATCTAAAAGGAAAATATTTTTAAAATTGTTTTACAAGAAAAATTACAAATTCCAGTGAGAAAAAAAATGAACTATATTCATTAAAGAATTAGTATCCGTTAGAATTGTGGCATTTGGTTAAAGATTTGATAACCGTTAGAAATTTTGGTTTTCATTAAAAAAAATTGGTATCAACTAGAAATTTTGATTTTTTGTGATTTTGGTATTTGTCAAAAATTTGTATCCGTTAGAGATTTTGGTGTTTGGTTAAATATTTTGGAATCCATTAAAATTTATTATCCGTTAGAAATATTTCTATTACGATATTGATAATTGTAAGAATACCAATATTTTAAAGAAATAACAATAATTATAATGGAAACTAAAAAATTAAAATGAAATAAATATTTATATCGCAATACCGAAGATTCAAATGATAATAATATTTGATGGTGATCCTCTCACCACCACGCATGCACTTTGTTTGATGTTCTTTTTGCCTCGTCAGAAGTCGTTTAAGCCCATAGAAATTGCTATAGCCATTGTACTAATGTCTTGTCTCATAAGTCCATAAACGATAAAAGGTTAAGTGACATTGCAAGCAACACGTCGGTGTGGATTTTTTAACAAATACAGCATTGATGTTCGTCATAGGTTTATCATTCTACCCTTCAACAGTACGTGTTTGTGTCATTATTAGAATATGAAATCATAAACACTCAAATAATAAATTAATCAAAGAAAAACAAACCTCATTGTTATGATCTTAAAAAAAAACTCTAAGAGACAGAAAAATAAAATAAGATAATCTCGCTTGTAATTTTAAAGAGTAATCAAACTTGGTATTTCTTAAAGAATTCTATGAAAAAATAAAAATAAAATAAAATAAATAAAATAAAGAACACACAAATTTTACGTGGAAACCCTTTCGGGAAAAAACCACGGGCAGAGGAGAAGAAAATTCACTATGTCGAAAAATTTGAATCAATACAAGAGGAATAGACTATGTCTATTTATAGGCTTGTAAAGCTATATTCTAGTAGGATTGAAACACCTTATCCTAATCAATATAAAATAGATGGAGTTTAATAAGGTTTAAAAAACCTTATTCTAAAATAAAATAAAAGAAGTCTAGTTCTATATGGATTTTACTTTTATTTTATTTCCATCGTATTTTATTTAAATAAGAATTTGGGTCACTTAATTCTAACAATCTCCACCTTGACACAAATTCTCAATGAACAAGTTCTTCATCGCGAACTTTCAATAAACAAGTTCTCCACCTCTTCCATAAAACCCCTTAAGGGTTTAACTTCAACAATGAACACCAACCAAGTCTAAGCAATGCTCAAACTTGGTTATAGGAAGTGACTTAGTCATCATATATGCAGGATTTTCATGAGTACTAATTTTGCTCACAATAATATCACCACGAGAAATAATATCACGAACAAAATGATACCGAACATCAATGTGTTTTGTTCTCTCATGAAACATTTGATCTTTTGTAAGAAAGATGGCACTCTGACTGTCACAAAATACTGTGCTGATTTGAAGGTCTTCATTAAGTTCACTAAAGAGTCCCTTCAACCAAACAGCTTCTTTACAAGCCTCAGTAATCGCCATGTACTCAGCTTCAGTGGTAGACAAAGCGACTGTAGTTTGCAAAGTGGCTTTCCAACTGATTGCACAACCTCCGATTGTAAAGACATAACCTGTGAGAGATCTTCTTCTATCAAGGTCTCCAGCAAAATCAGCATCAACATACCCAATGACTCCATCTCTAGTTCTTCCAAACTGTAAGCAAACATCAGTAGTACCTCGTAAGTATCTTAAAATCCACTAAACTGCTTTCCAGTGTTCTTTACCAGGATTCGCCATGTATCTGCTAACTGCACTGACTGCATATGATAAATCTGGACGTGAACAAACCATAGCATACATGAGAGATCCTACTGCACTAGAGTAAGGAACATGTGACATATACTCAATCTCATCATCTGATTGTGGAGACAAAGCTGATGAAAGTCTGAAATGAGCTGCTAAAGGAGTACTAACAGGCTTAGCACTCTGCATATTGAACCTGCAAAGAACTTTCTCAATGTACCCCTTCTGACTTAGGTACAATTTACTTGATTTTCTATCTCAAAGAATCTCCATACCAAGTATCTTCTTTGCTGGTCCTAAATCTTTCATCTCAAATTCTTCACTTAGTTGGGCTTTGACCTTTCTTATCTCTACTTTATCTTTTGTTGCTATCAACATGTCATCAACATAAAGAAGTAGATACACAAAATAACCATCACTGTTTTCTTAAAGTAGACACAACTGTCAAAACTACTTCTTTTGAAATCATGAGAAGTCATAAAGGAATCAAACCTCTTGTACCACTGTCTTGGTGACTGTTTCAAACCGTAAAGGGACTTTTTCAGCAAGCAAACATAGTCCTCTTTTTTCGAGACTGTAAAACCCTCTGGTTGTTGCATGTAAATATCCTCCTCAAGTTCTCCTTGCAGAAATGCAGTTTTCACATCTAACTGCTCAAGCTACAAATCATGCATGGCCTATGCTTACAACTGGAGAGAACACATCTGTGAAGTCCACTCCTGGAATTTGACTGTAACCCTTTGCAACAAGCCTTGCTTTATATCTCGGTTCTTCAACTCCTGGAGTCCCTTCTTTCTTTTTAAACACCCATTTACAGTGAACAACCTTTTTACCTTTAGGAAGTTTTACAAGATCCCATGTTCTATTTTTGTGGAGTGATTTCATCTCCTCTTGCATAGCAAACATCCACTTTTCTGAGTCTTCACAGCTAATCGCCTCAGAATAATTAAATGGCTCTTGATTCGCATCTATATCTTCAGCCACATTTAAAGCATAAGCAACTAGATCAGCCTCGACATACTTCTTTGGAGGTTTAATTTCTCTTCTTGTTCTATTTTTGGCGATAGAGTATTGCGGTGAAGAAGCAACTCTATTCTCAATTTTTGTACTGGCTTGAGGAGTTGATTCTGTATTAATCTGATGCTCCACCTGCTTTTGGTTTTCTTTATTGGAAGAGTCTTTAAGAGATAAGTTAGGTAGCATAGCAGTTTCATCAAAAACAACATCTCTGCTAATCACAACTTTTCTATTTTCAGGACACCATAACTTATAGCCTTTTACACCAGCTTTATAACCAAGAAAAACGCATTTAATGGATCTCGGTTCCAATTTTCCATTATCAACATGAGCATACGCAGGACACCCAAAATCTTTAAATCGGAATAATTAGCAGGATTACCAGACCATACCTCTTGTGGAGTCTTTTTCTCAATGGCAATGGATGGAGATCGGTTGATCAAAAAACATGCAGTAGAGGGTACTTCTGCCCAAAATGACTTCGGTAAGTTGGCATTTGACAACATACATCGAACCTTCTCCATGATCATTCTGTTCATTCGTTCTGCAACGCCGTTTTGCTGTGGAGTATGACGAACTGTCAAGTGTCTCATGATCCCTTCTGACTTGTACAATCTATTAAACTCATCAGAACAGAACTCTAAGCCATTGTCTGTACGGAGGTATCTTATCTGTTTTCCCGTCTGTTTTTCAATCATAATTTTCCAAGACTTAAATGCGGAAAACACATCGCTTTTCTGCTTCAGGAAGAACGCCCAAACTTTTCTGGAAAAATCATCAATAAAGGTTAGCATATAATTAGCTCCACCTCTCGAAGGCACTCTGGATGGCCCCCACAGATCAGAATGAATATACTCCAACGTTTCCTTCGTGTTATGGATTCCTCTAGTGAATCGAACTCTCTTTTGCTTCCCAAAAACACAGGGCTCACAGAAATTCAGTTTGCAAATTCCTTGCCCATCAAGAAGTCCTCTTTTGCTCAATCCAGCCATGCCATTCTCACTCATATGCCTTGGGCGCATATGCCAAAGTTTAGTAATATCATCATCTGACAAGGAAGAGGAAGCGACAACTGCATCACCAGTAACAGTAGAACCCTGCAAAACATATAACTTGGCAATTTTTCTCTGCCCTTTCATCACAACAAGGGACCCTTTGAAAATCTTTAAAACCCCACTTTCAGCTGTGTATCTGTACCCTTTTGAATCAAGAGTACTTAACGAAATTAAATTTCTTTTCAATTCTGGAACATGCCGTATGTCGCTAAGTTTCTGACAACTCCATCAAACATCTTAACTTTAATTGTTCCAATACCTGCGATTTTACACGAAGCATTATTTCCTATCAAAACAACACCTTCAGACACTGTTTCGTAAGTTGTAAACCAATCCCGATTGGGACTCATATGGAAGGTGCAACCTGAATCAAGTATCCACTCCTCACTTACTTTAGAATCATTGACAGAAGCGACTAGAAGTTCACCATCGCTGTAGTCTTCTACAGCATCAGCTTCACCGGAATTTTCTGGTTGTTTTCCTTTTTGATTTGCAGCCTCTCTTTTAATATTATTTTGTAGTTTATAACACTCAGATTTAATGTGCCCTTTCTTCTTGCAGAAGTTACAAGTTTTACTTCTATTTGAAGACTTCGATCTACCCTTAGATTTACCACGAGGATTCCGTTCCTGTGTCCTACCACGATCATTATCAGCATTCTGATCTTGTCTCCCATGAACAATGAGACCCTCTCCCTGAGAGTCGGGTTTAACCACAAGATATTTCATCTTATCATACAAGGTTAAAGAATCATAAACCTCATCAACTGTGAGAGACTCGTGGCTATATAAAATCGTGTCTCTAAAGGTTGAATAAGACGGGGGCAACGAACAAAGTAGAATCAACCCTAAATCTTCCTTATCATACTAAACCTCCATGGCCTCCAAGTTTGAGAGAATTTCTTTAAACACTGTTAAGTGTTCGTGTACAGACGCACCTTCCTCCAAACGATGAGCATAAAGACGCTGTTTCATATGCAACTTGCTTGTTAGAGTTTTCGACATACATATTTGTTCTAGCCTCTTCCATAATGCAGCGGCAGTCTTCTCTTTCATTACATCTTGCAAAATTTCGTTGGACAAATGCAGATATAATTGTGTTAACGCCTTTCGATCCTTACGCTTCTTCTCTTCATCTGTTAATGTCGAAGGCATCTTATCTATCCCTAGCAGGGCATCCTCCAGATCCATCTGTGCAAGAACTGCTTGCATCTTAATCTGCCACAATGCAAATCTGGTGTTGCGATCCAACAGCGGAATTTCATACTTCAAAGATGCCATTACTGTGATTGAGATGAAAAACCCGGAAACTCCGATACCAATTTGTGAAAAAAATAAAAATAAAATAAAATAAAATAAAATAAAATAAAGAACACACAAATTTTACGTGGAAACCCTTTCGGGAAAAAAACCATGGGCAGAGGAGAAGAAAATTCACTATGTCGAAAAATTTGAATCAATACAAGAGGAATAGACTATGTCTATTTATAGGCTTGTAAAGCCATATTCTAGTAGGATTGAAACACCTTATCCTAATCAATATAAAATAGATGGAGTTTAATAAGGTTTAAAAAACCTTATTCTAAAATAAAATAAAAGAAGTCTAGTTCTATATGGATTTTACTTTTATTTTATTTTCCATCGTATTTTATTTAAATAAGAATTTGGGTCACTTAATTCTAACAAATTCATTGGGATCACTCCCTAACAAGGGTAACTTAAGGTGTAACAACTCGTGATAGCAAGATAAATTCATATTTTTAATGTATTTTTTGGCTAATTATCGGATAAAATGTTATTAAATTTAGATTTTTCTTATCAGGAATGAAGTTGGTGTGCTGAATTCAAACTCTTACAAAAAAAGGTTAAATTGGAACAAAAACAAAAGGGGAGGGCTTGATCGACATACTAAAGTTACAAAGATGACTGAATAAATATTGAAGGGTTGAAGATATTTTTCAAAAGTAGCTGTATAAAGATTGAAGGATTTTTTATATTATTAAAACTTTATAATTAGTTTAAATTTAATATCTACTTTAAATTTGATTTTTAAATTATTTAGTGATAATATTTAGTGGAAATATTTAGGATTATTTTGAGATAATATTTAGGAAAAACCTAGCTAAATTTTAGTACTAGAAGTATGTATAAATACCTAGTAGCTACATCCAATTAAAGACACACTTTTACCTTTGGCATTCAATAAAATTTCTTATTTTTCTTTCCCTTTCATGCGTCACTTTTCTATACTGCTATCTCATTCTTTTTTTTTTCATTTAACTTTCAACTTTTTGGTTTAATTACCTTCCAAGGCCCTTTCCCTTTCCATCTTCCACAATTCCACAAAACCACTTTTAAAGTATGATTTTCTTTTCATGATTAACTAAATCTTTTTTAGCCTTAGCTCGGTTATCACTTTGACAAAGTAATCGTGAGATATGAACCCACACTAAATACTTTGCAATTCTGTATTCGCTATCTCTCCGGTATATAGATAGTACAAATTCATCCCTCAAAGTTGATTCGATTTCAATTCAAAAAGCGCTCGTTGGGTTGGAATTGTTTGGCGCACAGTTGGGACGTAGAGTCGGTGGTGTTGCATTCAAAATCCCGCGAACAAATTGTTATGGTCAATTGGAAAAAGCTACTTGGATTCCATCAAGGGAGACAATGATCGAATTTAAGCGACCCACACAGTTGAGGCCGTTAATTTGAGTTGGGCTTTTCAGATCGCAAGGCTGTCGAAGTCTTAAATTACAGGTACATGCCACGTGGTTGGAAATGTGACAATGGTCGATTTGTAGGTGATACCGAAATCGACAACAAGAGGAAGAGTTGGCAATTTGAGGGATCCTCGATTGCTATAACCAGCTTATCGATTGGAAAGAAAAATCTATTTTAAGGATCGATTCAAGATTAGAGTACACTGAGGCTAAGGCTAAGCTTAAAAATATTTTATTTACCAATTTATTTTATTTTCTTAAATTTATTTTTGCCTTTTCAAATCTATTTTTATTTTATTTTATGTATTTTCTTATTTTATTATCTTAATCAATTTAAAATCCCATTTTTTATTTTTTAGCATCGAAATGCATTGGATGTAGGCACATCTATTACCGCGACAATGATTTTTGTAACACCCCTAACCTGTATCCGTCATCAGAATAGGGTTTCGAAGCATTACCGAAACTTTAAGAACATTTTACAAATAATTTATGCAAATTACTATTCATTAATCGAGATCATTCAAAACGTCCTTTAATTGGACCATCGAGGCCCAATACGAGCATTAGAATTGAGTCAGAACTTAATCGGGAACTCTAAGAATTTTTCGCGACTTTTTAAAAATTTTCCAAGGTGCAGGGCTCACACACCCGTGTGGTCCAAAGGACACTCTTGTGTGACCCTGGGACACGTCCGTGCTGGAGGCCATGCCCGTGTAACTCTCTGACTTGTGCACACGGCCATGCCACACGCCCGTGTGCTAGGCCGTGTAGCACACACGGCTGAGACACACGCCCGTGTGCTCAATTCTGAGCATTCTGTTTCTCACAATTAAGGTGCAGGGGACACACAGCCTAACCACATACCCATGTTACCAAGCCGTGTGTCACACATGGTCTAGACACACGCCCATGTGTCTGCTCCTGTGGATAAAATGAAGCCATTTCTAGCTTTATTTCTCACCCAAAATTTCACCCAAAACCTGCACTTGAAACACACATCCAATACCAACCATTCCAAGCATTCAAATTAAACAATTCCATCATTTATCATGGCGTACCATTACATGCATATGTGTCTATATTGGATTAACTTAGGCATTAACATCATTTGATCACATATACTTAACATATCACATATGTTTATATTATAATAACCTACTTAATCATACCAAAATAACCATTACAAGCCATTCCAATGGCTAGATTACAAGCATCATTAACATGCTACTAATGGCCAAGTTGTCCTATACATGCCATTATACCAAAATGATTTTACTAAGTATATCCAAAATAACTAGTTGATGGTGTGACGATGCTCCGATGATCTTCCAACCTTCACGAGCTTTCGAGCACTATAAAATAGGGGAAAAATAAAACGGAGTAAGCATTACATGCTTAGTAAGTTTGTATAACAAAAACTAAACTTACCAGTCCCGTTTATTAAATCTAAGCATACAATATCATGTTTACCATCCATTTGGCTAAATTGCCTAAACAAATACATTCAATCAAACATGTTAGTCATGGGGTTTACATATACATCAAGTAAGGATAGATGAAATCATCATGCAATACTCTTTTAAGACATTATCATTTCATCTCATAATTCCCATGCCATGTCAAAGTTTTATATCCGTTGAATCATTGAAATTCCGATGGATACTCAAGTAGTACACTTGGGGTGTACAATTCAATAATCTGTCAATTCTTATTCGAGGGTACCCATTAGGGAACTTAATCAAGGAACACACTCTCGAGTCACATATCATATAACAGGATTACCAGTCTAGGTTAAATCCTTTATATAACTTAAGCTCAAAAGAGCTCAATCAGAATTATCAATCCAGGCTAAACCCTAATCGTAACATATACTCGAGAAGTATTACATCAAGATTACCCGTCTGGGCTAAATCCTGTCTATAATAAGGTCAATAGGATTACTCCTCCGAGCTAAATCCCATTCACAAAAAATGCAGTACCTTATTCATTTCGGGAAAGCGCATATATTCATTGGAATTCAATATTCAATCGGGACTTAACCCCTTTTCACCAAATTAAGCATGTATTAAGTTTCTCATTTTAGCATTCAAGTAATGTAAATCAATGTAATTCACATTCCATACAACACAACATTCAACTAAACATATTTATATTCTCGATTACGTTACACGAACTTACCTCGACACTTGTTCGCGTATAAAATCTACTAATCCGAAACATTTTCTTTTCCTCATTCTAACCTAGAATTTGTGTTGCCTAGATCTATATCAATAGCTTTAATCATCAATTTCACATATTTTATATTTATTTGGACTCAATTTTGGTCCTAGGCAAAATTACCATTTTGCCCCTAACTTTTCCATAAATTCCAATTTCGTCCCTAGGCTCAAAAAATAAAACTTGTATTCATAAAAATTCAAAATTTTTCTTCAATTTCACAAGTTTACATTGTAGTCCCTAAATCATGTTTTCATCAAAAATCACTTTGTAAAAGTTATTTATCTATCAACAACCTTTCATTTTTTACTACAGATATCTAATTTTCAGCATATACATACATGACCCATTTTCCATACTTTGATAACTTTTCAAATTAATCTCCCAAATAGATAATTTAAGCTATCTTGGTTTAAAAAAATATCAAAATTACTAAAAACGGGACAAGGGAACTTACCTAATTAGGCCATGAAAGTTTCTTCTCTCTCTCATATGGTTTCCATGTATTTTAGGTTGAAGGACATGAGAAAATAAGATGATATTTTCTTTCCATCTTTTAATTAATTACTTATTTTTCAAATTCCAATTTGTCATTACCCTTTTTCTAAATTTCCATGGATGAGTCACCAAAAATCTACTTACTTTTCTTTAATGGTCTAATTACCATATAAGGACCTCAGTTTTGAATTCAATATCTATTTAATCCTTATAGCTACTAGAATTCAACTTTCATATTTTATGCGATTTTGTCCTTCTCGTAATTAAACACTTAATCGATAAAATTTTCGTACCAAAATTTTCACACGACATGTCTATCATAATACGGACCATCTAATAAATTAAAAAAAAATATTTTTGGGTCAGATTTGTGGTCTCGAAATCACTATTTTGATTTTATTAAAAATGGACTGTTACAATTCTAGTCATGAGAAAAGGCGAAATTAGATAACCAGTCCCTATGGATTCGACCCTACTACTCTATATTTCAATTTACTATTATTTTTTGTAGGAATTTATATTTGGTGGTTTCAACGCCCATCAAGTTTTGGCGCCATTGTCAGGGATTGGTGAAAATTTCTAATTTTTGTTTATTTTCTTTATGACCAGGTCAGAATCGGGGACTCTAGCATTTGAACTAGAAATAGAAAAGTTGGCTCAAAAACTTCGAAAAGAAGCTATTCGGTGCGGTAAACAACCACAACTTAATTTTGAAGAAGGATCTTACATTGAAGATATTTACTCGTCTGAAGATTTAGACGACATGGCATATAAAACTATACACCAACTTGCAGCTGTACCAGATGAACAACAATTGCTATGCATAACTTATCTAGTGAGTGAAACACCGTTTGAGTTAAAGTCAAGATTAATACATTTATTGCCTATTTTTTGCGATTTGAAAAACGAGAAGCTTCATACTCATCTGAAAGAGTTCCACATGGTTTGTCTAAGCATGAAACCAAAAAGAGTACCTGAGGATCAAATAAAACTATGAGCTTTTTCTTTTTTATTAGCGGACTCTGCTAGAGAATGGTTGTTTACCTCTGGGATTTGTTAATACTTGGAATAATATGTCTAGGTTATTTCTTAACAGGTATTTCCCAGTAGCTCGAGCAGTCGAACTATGGAGGAGTATAGTCGGAATACAACAAAAGAAGCAGAATCACTCTATGAATATTGGGAACAATCCAAGAAGTTGTGCCAAATTATCCACAACATGGTCTGTCTGAACAGTTGCTCCTACTGTACTTCTATGAGGGGTTACTCCCAATGGAAATGAAGATGATTGTTGCCGCTAGTGGAGGGGCTTTTGTGAACATGACTCCCCAAAGAGCTAGGGAATTAATTTCAACCATGGCTGCAAATTCTCAACAGTATCGACCACCTATGAAACCTATAAAAAGGGTTCATGAGCTAAGTACTTCTTTCATAGTAAATAAGATTGATGAACTTACTAATGTGGTCAAAAATTTGCTTGCAGGAAAAATGAACCAAACTTGATTATGCGGGATTTGTGTTAAGCCTAGTCATCCTACTGACTCATGCCCGATTTTACTTGAGGACACAATTGCACAAGTAGTCTCCGTTGGAAACTTCCCAAAGCCACCTTAAAGGCATTATGATCCATATTTAAACGCGTACAATGCAGGGTGGAGGGATTACCCAAACTTGAGCTATGGGTCGAATCCTTAATACAATCAACCATATCAACCAAGACCACTCTGCCTCAACAGTATTAAACTCCAAAGTCATCTCTTGAAGCTATATTAGAGAGGTTAGCCGTTAGCACCGAAAGTTCCAACAAAAGACTAAAGCACATTTCCAATAATTAGATCAGCAAATAGGTAAGCTAGTACTTACGGTTAGTCGTTTGGAGAACCAAGGAAAATTACCATCTCAAATTGAGCCAAACCCACATCAAAATGCCAGTGCTGTAACCGCAAAAGATAAAATAGAGTCAGAACTAGTACCTGGCATGATTCGTGAACACAGCGTTGAATGGGAAACCAAACCAGTAGTTCCCACTGAGTCGACACCTCATAAACCATTTGTTGTACCTCGCCTATACCCTGGAAGGGTCACCCAAGTTAAAAAGGAACAATAGGAAAAAGAAATCCTTGAGACATTCTGGAAGGTAGAAATTAATATTCCTTTACTTGATGAAATTAAATAGATTTCATGCTATGCAAAATTTTTGAAAGAACTGTACACTGAAAAAAAGAAACTCTAAGGAAACGAATGGGTGAATGTGGGAGAAAATGTTTCTGCAGTGCTACAAAGGAAAATCCCGCCTAAGTATAAGGACCAAGGTATGTTTTCTATATCCTGCAAAATAGGTAATATTGGCATAAAGAAAGCCATGTGTGATTTAGGAGCATATATTAATGTAATGCCTTTATCTATTTTTAAGATGCTAAACACGGGTCCTTTGAAAGAAAAAGGGGTGATTATTCAATTGGCAGATAGGTCATGTGTATATCCAGAAGGGGTGTTGGAAGATGTCCTCGTAAAGGTAAATGAACAAAATTTTTCTTGCAGGCTTCTACATCATTGATATGAAGGACAACCACTCAAAAAATACTTTTCATATTCTACTTGGGAGAGCATTCCTAAGTACCGCGCGTACAAAGATTGATGTTCATAGTGGAACCCTCACTATGGAATTCGACAGTGAGGTGGTGAAATTTAATGTTTATGAGGCGATGGGCCAGCCTAGTACAATATCGAATATTTCTAGTGTTGATATTATTGAACCACTAATGAAATTTCATTTTGAGCATGATGAAGAGGATGAGTTACAAATTATTCTTTGTAGAAATTTAGACCTCAATACAATGGATAAACTGGAGGAATTAATGACATTCAAAGAGCCAATTTGTGAAACTGTCATTTTCATGGAGGCACTACAGTTTCCCAAAAGTCAAGGTAAATAATTTGAATTGTCTCCTTTCCAAACTAAAATTTTACATTCCATTTCACAAGTCTTGGAATTGAAATTCAAATCGTTATCGGAACATTTAAAGATTCAGGCAGAGGAAAAGGAAAACTCGAGTTGAGAACCTCGAATACGTTTCAATCCACCGATGACGAAGAAATTTTGAAAATGCTTCAAGGTTAAAGGGAAAAGGTTGAAATCTTTCTATGAGAACTTTCAAGTGCACACAATGGAAGAATTAATTCTCGAGGAACCAAACGAAAAATACGCTGGTCAACGAGCTAACGACGTTAAACAAAAGCACTTTATGGGAGACAACCCACATTTTTATTTATTTATTTAATTTAATCTTGAATTTTACTCTAGTTTGAGAACTAAATAAAATAATATTTTAATTCGCTTGATCATGCTGTTTTCCAAGAGCAACCACCTTCAACTGTAGATGAACGACTTTATTGTAACATCTCAAATTAGGGACTAGTCAGAACAATGGTTTCGAGACCACAGATCCAAAATAAAAATAATTATTTTATGATTATTTGATGATCCACGATATGATTGCATGTTTGTGTGAAATTTTCATAAAGAAATTCTATGCCTAAGGTGTCCAATTTGACTTTAGGGACTAAATTGCATAAGATGCAAAACTTGTTTTCTAGAAGCTTTAAGCATGAAATTGCATTGGATTTTTAATTAGAGGTCCTTAAATAGCAATTTGACCAAGTTTTAAAATTTTGGACAAAAATGGGCATGAATAGGAAAGATTTGAAAGAAAGGCCTTAAGGGCATTTTGGTCATTTGGTTAATAAAAAAATAAAAAGGGGAAAAGAAAGAAATTTTTTTCCATATTCTTCTTGCTTGTGCCGAAATTCCAAGGGTCACCTTAGCTAGGGTTTGTTCATCTTTCAAGCTCAAAAGTAAGTGCTTCCTAGTCTTACTTTTAATGTTCTTTACATTTTAGAAGTTGTCATCAACTGATCTAGCTATTTCTACCATTATTTTGAGCTAGGGTTCATGTATGAAATTTGAACCATGTGTGACATGATTGTATTTTGATGTTTAATGGAGGAATATGAATGTTTGATGTGTGATAAACATCTTTTACTAAGTAATTTTTAGTGAAAATACCTAAAAAGGACTTATTTGTAAAAAATGAAGAAATGGGTAGTAGAAATGTGATTTAATGTGAAATATGGGATGATATGAGTTAGAATATGAATCAACTATGCTTGGGTAACAAATAAAATACATGCATTTCATTTTACGAGCCTAGGGACTAAAGTGTAAGTAAGTGAAAAGTTAGGGGTAAAAATTTAATTTTACCAAAGTATGTGTTATGGGTTGATATGAGCAATGTGCGTATTGAACAAGTTAAAATTGGCATTATAGATCAAGAAAAACGTGAATCGGGTCTTGATTAGGGGAAAAACAAGGTTTACGAGGATTAGGCTCGTTTCTATCATTTTGTACCGAGGTAAGTTCATTTACAAATAATGCAACATGTACCATACTTTAAATGCTTTAGTATTGCATGTATGATAGGTACTTACATATTTGATATGTTGTTGTATCATGTGTTTATTGCCTAAATTTTATCATGAATATGTGATTGGTGCTATGAGTATTGAAATTGACGTTACGAGCAAGTTTGACAGAAATGTGGTATTGAGGAATCCCGTTTGAACGTTAGGAATAGTTAGGATACAAGTGACTATCACTAGGAACTATGTGATCTGAACTCATTGAGTTGTGGTCTGAGTTCATGATGTATGTGACATATGTTTTGGCATTTTGAATACTAGTCTCGTATATTCTACTGGTGGCTGGGTAGTCCGGCATGTGTTGCGGATACCCGATGGCCTATGTGAGAAGACCCGTGAGTAGCTCGAAAGCGAGCAGCATGTGATATGTGATATGTGGTAGCGTTGGCTACATATGAGGCACTTAGGTGCGAGATTCCGATCTATACGATGGTATTCCAAGTGTTCAACGGGTAATTCTAAAGGAAGTTAAATGAGTAATCTTGATGAATACGTAAAAGACGAGAAAGTAAGTTATTATGCACAAGTGGGCACAGGTACGTATATCAAACTCATGAGGATGACATGAGATATGATAAACTTATGGTAATGACATGTATATATATATGAAGAATAAGTTTAAAAGATTGATAAAATGCGAGGTTAGGTTCATTATGTTAAATGTATGATTAATACTTGTTTAAGTTGCATTTTATTTTCATGTGAACTTACTAAGATCCAAAGCTTACCCCCTTTCCTTTCCATTTCTTATAGTGTCACCAAGCTAGCTAGGGGATCGGAGGACGTCAGAGTTTTTGATCACACTATCAATTGAATATTTGGGTATAGTTAGTCTCATCATTTTGAATATAGCATGTATAGGGACTTGGTCTTTTTGTTATGTGTCATATTGATTAGCCAAATGAGTTGGCTCATGAAAGTATTATGATTATTTTGTATATGGCCATGAGAGGTGGTTCATATTTATTATTTGGGTTGTAACTCTAATTATTGGTGCATGCATGCAAATGTGCTTATGCTTTAATGTGGTTATGGTTGCTTATGGTTAATGAGTGTGATGGATGGCATGTATGTTTGGTGTATGAAATATGATTAATGTGTATGATAATAAATGTGGTGCAAATGTGTAACTTGAAAGTAGGTTAGCAAAGATGATAGACAAATATGATAGTTTGAATAGGTGATATGTTGACATTACCAAGTCATAATTTAATCATGAATATGAATGCTTTAGTAGCCAAATGTGCCATGCTGCATGCCATGAACTGAATGTAGGTATGTAAGTGTTTAAGGGTGGCAAATGGTTTGGAAAATAGCCTAGAAATTGTCCACATGGTTAGACACACGAGCATGTGTCTTGGCCGTGTGTGACACACAGTCTGCCCCATGGGCGTGTGATCCGATTGTGTGTCCTCTGCACCCTAATTATGCAAAACAGAATGCCTTGTAGTAAATACACGAGCAGAGATACGGTCGTGTGTCTCAGCCATGTGAAGAAGACGACCTTAGGACATGGGCATATGCCCAGGCCGTGTGAAGTTTGTAAATAATTTTTGGAATTTAATTCGCCTCATGGCCTAAGCAGACGGGTGTGTGACTTGGCCGTGTGACCTTATTTGGTTGATGATTTTATAGTAAAAGAGTTGTACAGGCTGAGGACACGGGAGTGTCCCAAGCCACACGGGCGTGTGTGACCACATGGCCTACCCATACAGGCGTGTGACTCTCCAAAATATGAAAATTTTCCTAATTTTAGTAAAAGCTCCAAAAGTTCTCGGTTTAGTCCCGAACCACCCTTGATGTATGTTTTGGGCCTTGTAGGCCCATATAAAGGACAATTTGCACATGTATGAATGAATTTGATTTGAACAAAACTTTTATGTCCCGGCTTTGTATGAATGTTTATGTTTAAGTACGATAACGCCTTGAACCCTATCCCGGCTTTGGATACGGGTAAGAGGTGTTACATTCATCGCATTGAAGCTCGCCTCGAAATAATGGAAGGCAACATCTCACCATTCTACAAAGCGATCACTTCCATCGCCCCTCAGCCCATTAAATATAAACAGGGAGTACACTTTCTCCACTCTTATTATTCTTTTTACACATTGAGGGCAATGTGGGCTAAGTAAGGGGAATTTTGGATCATGCCATACTTTCTTTTTGGATGTGTTTTGCTAAGAATAATTTTTTTAATTCATTTTGAAAAATAAACCTCTAATTCTTATGTTTAGTTTACTTAAATAAGTGGGTGAATCATGAATAACTATTGCTTGCTTGATTAATGAATATTTTTGTAGAATTAAAAATGTTATGCCTTAGTCTATATTTCATGAAAATTGTTGGTTTTATTGAACTTGCCTAATGAAAGAACTCATTTAAATAAATAAATAAATAAATAAATAAATAAATAAATAAATAAATAGCTTGGTTAAGAGTGAATATTTAGAAATGTGACCAAGTTGAGTAACTGGGATGAGGTACTTGGGTTGTTATCTTATTTCGCATCAAAAGGTTTGGTGACAAGCCAAAGCTTGTGACACTCTGCTAATCAAGTTGCCTTGAGAAATAAATCGATTAAGGACATGTGAAACTGAGTAACCGGGATGAGGTGCTTGGGTTGTCATCTCATTTCACGTCAAAAGGTTTGATTATGTCTCGAATTCATTAAAAATAAAAAAAATTAAATAAAGAGAACGTGTTGGGTTGAGTAACCGGGGTGAGGTGCTTAGGTTGTCATTTCACTTCATTTCAAAAGCTTGACTAAGTTTGAAAAAAATAAAAAAATAAAAAATATATAAATAAAAGTATATAGTGTATGATTGTTTTTCATGTTTGATTGAGCCTAAATTTAGTGAAATAGTTGAGTCTGACATACTGTTTGAGATTTTATAAAATGCCTATTGATTGAGTTTAGCAATTTTTTAATATTCACTTAATTGTTTGGTGTATGCTTGACTAGGAAAGGGGGTTTTAATTTTGAAAGGGATTGACAAATTATTTTTAGTGGATATCATGCTTGAGGACAAGTATCGGCTAAATAGGGGGAATTTGATAGCAATATAAATTTTTATTTTTAATGTATTTATTTTTGGCTAATTATCGATAAAATGCTATTAAATTTGGATTTTTATTATTAGAAATGAAGTTGGTGTGCTGAGTTCAAACTTTTACAAAGAGGGTTTAAATTGGAACAAAAAGCAAAGAGGAGGGCTTGATTGAAAGATTGAAAATACAAAGATGACTGGATAAATATTGAAGGGTTGAAGATATTTTTCAAAAGTAGCTGGATAAATATTGAATGATTTTTTATATTATTACAACTTTGTAATTAGTTTAAATTTAATCTCTAGTTTAAATTTGATTTTTAAGTTATTTAGTGATAATATTTAGTGATAATATTTAGGAAAAATCTAGCAAAAATTTAGCATTAGAAGTGTGTATAAATACCTAGTGGCTACAACCAATTAAAGACACATTTTTTCCTTTAGCATTCAATAAAATTTCTTATTTTTCTTTCCCTTCCTGCGTCACTTTTCTATACTGCTATTTCATTCTCTCTCTTTTTTTTTTAACTTTCAACCTTTTGGTTTAATTACCTTCCAAGGCCCTTTCCCTTTCTATCTTCCACAATTTCACAAAACCACTTTCAAAGTATGATTTTTTTTCATGATTAACTAAATCTTTTTTAGCCTTAGCTAAGTTATCACTTCGAAAAAGTAATCGTGAGATATGAACCTAGACTAAATACTTTACAATTTAGTATTTGCTAATTTTCTGGTATATGGGATAGTACAAGTTCATCCCTCAAAGTTGATTTGGTTTCAATTCAAAAAGTGTGCGTTGGGTTGGAATCGTTTGGTGTACAGTTGGGAAGTTGAGTCGACGGTGCTACATTCAAAATCCTGTAAAAAAATTAGCGTGTTCAATTGGAAAAAGTTAGTTGGATTTCATCAAGGGAGACAGTGATCGAATTTAAACGACCCACACATTGAGGCCGTTAATTCGAGTTGGGCTTTTCAGATTGCAAGGTTGTCGAAATCTTAAATTATGGGTACGAGCCATGTGGGTGGAAATTTGACAAGGGTTGAGTTGCGGGTGATACCGAGATCGACTATAAGAAGTAGAGTTGGCGATTTGAGGGATCCTCGATTGCTATAACCAGCTTATTGATTGGAAAGGAAAATCTATTTCAAGGATCGACTCAATATTTGAGTACATCGTGGTTAAGGCTAAGCTTAAAAATATTTTATTTACCAATTTATTTTATTTTCTTAAATTTATTTTTTCTTTTTAAATCTATTTTTCTTTTCTTTTATTTTTTGTACTTCCCAATGTTTTTTATCTTAATCAATTTAAAACCCACATTTTTATATTTCAACATTGGAACGCACTGGTCGTGGGCACGTCTATTACCACGACAGCGATTCTGGTCACGAGAAAAGGCAAAATTAGACAACCAGTCTCGATTTGGTCCATTTTGTCCCTTTTTGGCTCGTTTTTGGCTCTTTTTGACTCTTGGTGCTCTCTTGAGTACAAAACATGAAACTAAAGTATTAGGAGCATCGAATTCAACAATTTTAATGAGAAATCATCTATAAAATGCATTAAACATGGGGTAAAAATATGTATAATTTACGATTTATCAGTGATATATGTCATGCTATTTGGCCGAATTGTGAAGGCCTATGATGTTGATGATTCATTTTGTAATAGCCATGTGATATGGCTCATGATTGATTTTTGGGTTGTAATATCTAATTTTTCATGCATGCATGTGTTGTTGCCTTGAAGATGTGCTATGTGGTTGTGTGATGGATATATGATGAGTTATTGTCTGGATGACATGGAATATGATTGCTTGGTGGATTTTTGTAGATGTATGGATTATATACTAGGAGATAAGGAATGGTTTAATAACCTAAGATGACAATAGTTATAAATATGCAACTTGGGATTTTGATAATTAAGTTGAATTGCATGAAGTTTGTATAAAATTCTTCCAAATGGTAGGATCAAGGGAATTGTGCAATAGAATGATATTATAAAGAAGTGAAAGTGCTTTGGTGTTGAATATTGAGTGTCTAAGTATGTCATGTTGCATGCTATTAATTATGCTTAAGTGCATGAGTGATTAAGGGTGGCAAGTGGCTTGGAAAATAACCTTCAAATTGTCCATATGGATAGACACACAGGCATGTCTTTAGGCCTTGTGTGACACATGGTTTGCCCCCATGGGTGTGTTGAATGGTCGTGTGTCCCCTACACCCTAATTTTGCAAGTTAATATACTCAATAGTAAACACACTGGCTAAGACACGGGCATGTATCTTGGCCGTGTGAGAGACACGACCTACCAACATGGGCGTGTACTCTAGTCATGTGAAGTATGATCTTTTTATGAAAATTTCATTTAATTTTAATTGACCACACGGTCTAGCCACACGGGCATGTGATACGACTGTGTGACCCTAAATTGGTGCTGACGTCATAGTTAGAGAGTTACACGGCAGGTGGACACGGGCGTGTCAAGAGCACACGGGCGTGTCCCCTGTCTCACACTGGTGTGTGGCATTGTATTAGGGAAAATTTCTCAAACTTTCTAAAAGTTCCTAATTTAGTCCCGATCCTTTTCTGATGGCCCTTTTTGGGCCTCGTAGTCCCATATAGGGACAATTTGTGTATATATGAATGAAGTTGTTTTAAAGAAAAATTTTATAGCCCGATTATTGCCTGAATGTATGAGTACAAGTACGGTAATGCCTCGTACTGTGTTTCGACATTGGATACGGGTAAGGGGTGTTACAACCTATGTGCAAGAAAAAGGGTTGTTTTGTTTCTTGGTTCTTGCCTATATTTTTCCAACATTAATTTGAGTTTTTGTAACAGCTCGATTTTGGGCCTAGTCAGAATAGTGTTTTAGGACCACAAATCTGATGAAAAAAATTATTTTTCTTATATTTTTATGGTCTACAGTTTTATGGAATGCTGTAAAAATTTCGTTCAAAAATTTTGACGTTTGAACACTCAATTTAGCAAAAAGGACTAAATTGCTAGAGGTGTCTAATTGCTATGAAATTTTAAATTAGAGGTCGTTAGATGGTAATTAGACCATTAGTTAAGTTAGTGGACAAAAATGGACATGGAGTAAGAGAAATTTTAGTGTTTTAAGAAAAGGGCATTTTGGTCATTTGGTAATTAAATGAATTAAAAAGAAAAAATCTTTGTCCATCTTCTCTCCCATGGCCAAATATCCTTAAGGAAGACATAGGTAGGGTTTTTTCATTGTCCAAGCTCGATTGCAAGTCCGTTCTTCCCTCATTTTTAATGCTCTTTATATTTTTCAAGTTGTTGTAACTCGATCTACCTATTTCTAGCACTAATTTGAGGTATGATTAAGGTCTAAGGTTTGACCCATGTTAGACATGTATGTATTTTGATGGCTAATGGTAGAAAATGCATGTTTGTTGTTAGAAAAACAACTTTTTGCTAAGTGATGTTCGGTAAAAATGTCAAAAAGGACCTATTTGTAAAAGTTATAAAATAAGTAGTAAAAGTGTGATTAAGTGGAAAATGTGGGATGGTATAAGTATGAAAATGATTCGGCTAGGCTTGGGTTTTGAAGAAATTGAATACATTTCAATTTACGAGCCTAGGGACTAAATTGTAAAAATTGAAACATTAGGGGAAAAAATGTAATTTTTCCATAATATGATTCTTGGACTGAATTAAACAATATGTGTATTAAATAAGTTAAATTTGTTATTATAGACCAAGAAAAATAAGGTTCAGACCTAGATCGGGGAAAAAACAAAGTGTTTGACGACTAGGTCAAATTCTACTGTTTTTGTTCCGAGGTAAGTTCGTATGTAAATAATGTATTGTTATATCTATGTTTTAAATGGTCTAATATTCTATAAATTATGATTGACTCTTGGATGTATTCAACAAAGTTTCGAGAAGCGAGAACTCTCGATTGAGCCTTAGGAATAGAATAGAATACGAGTGACATGTCACTAGGAACCCATGTGTTTATGTGATTCGGGTGCTGGCCTTATACGTCCTACTAGTGGCTAGGTATGCCAGCATATGTTGTGGATGCCTAACAGCTTGTGTGAGCAGCACTGTGTAGCTAACTCTTGACCGACATCTTGTGTGAGCAGACCTGTGAATAGCTTGAAAACGAGCCTATATGTATTATGAGATGTGAGGTAACTTTGGCTACATGTATGGCACTTATGTGCAAAATTTTTGAGTATCCGTTAATATTTCGAGTGTTCAACGGGAATGTCAAAGTTGTGAAACACTATGGTTATGTTGCGAGTTGGTACAGGTATGTACGTAAAACTCATACGTAATGAGCTTGATATGTGATAAACCCTTGGTAAGGTGGTGATTGAGTAAGTTATGACTAAAAAATTTATTGACATTCATACCAATTTTCATTATGTTAATTGTATGTGTGGTTATGATGATTATTATTTGCATAGGAACTTACTAAGCTTTCTAGCTTACTCCCTTCCTTTCCCTTGCCTTATAGTGTCACCAAGCTAGCTCGAGAATTCGGAGATCATTAGAGATCCACTCACACTATTGACAATTATTTTGGTATCAATGATTTCAACATTTTGAGTTACGACATGTATAGGGGACTTGGTCATTTTGTTGTGTCAAAATTGATTTGGCCAAATGTGTTGGCTCATATTGGTTGAAAGTTTATTTTGTATAAGGCCATTTGAAATTGACTATTATTGGTATAAGCAATTTATATGATGATGCCTTTCATGGATGTGGGAATTTACTTGATTGAGTTGATAAGTATAGATGTGTTGATGTCTTGGTTGTGGCTGATTTGGTTGGATATATATGTTTCGGTTGGTGCTATCTTATGTTGTGTAGGTGTATGCATTAAAGGGTGGAAAATGGCTTGGTAAATAGCCTTATTTTTGTCCACACGGATAGACGCATGTCTAGGCCGTGTGTGCACATGGTTTACCCCATGGGCATTTGTTCCACCCGTGTGCCCCTTGCACCTTAACTTCGAGAAACAAATTGCTCAGAATTGAGCACATGGATAGAGACACAAGCGTGTGTCTCAGCCGTATGGATGACACGGCCTTAGGCACAGACGTGTGTCCTAGGCATGTAAAGTCTGCCCCTATTTCATGAAAAATCATAAATTTTAAATCGACCACATGGCCTAGCACACGGGCGTGTGACTTGGCCGTGTGTCTTTAATTTGTTCTTGGGTGAAAAATAGAGAGTTACACAGGGTTAGAACACGGGCGTGTGTGACCACACGGCCTGCCCACATGGGCGTGTCCTATAGCCACACGGGCGTGTGACCCCTATTTAGTGAAAATTTTCCTAAGTTTGGTAAAATTTTTTAAAGTTCTCGATTTAGTCTCGAACCACTTCCAAAGCATGTTCGGAGCCTCATAGGCTCGTGTTAGGGACTGTATGATTAAATGCAAAAAGTTTTAGCTTGGACAAAAATTTACAGCTGGGAAATGTATGTTTGATTGTGTTTAACTCCGGCAATGCCTCGTAACCTGTTCCGACGTCAAATACGGGTAAGGGGTGTTACAATTCTTGAACCCTCCTAGTCAAATTTTAAACCCATTTTAATTAGGGAAAAATATTCTTGATCGATTGGCCATTTAGATCCCACAAATCGTGAAGTATAAGTGCAATTAAGGGTAACTAGTTTGTTATTTCGACATAGTTGTTGGGTAAAGGTTATGAATTGATTAAATGAAGAAATTTAATCACTCATTAGCTAATTATTTTCCAGTATATTATTGAATTAGGTGCTGACCCAAACGCCCCAAATCATTATTAAAGGCAAAGAACGACTATACATACGGTTTGCATCGATACAGTATAAGGAATCTAACTAGTTTGGATTCATATAATAGTTATAATTTCAACAATTGGTTTGAACTCATAAGTGGGTTTTTCGGGGCTGGTTTAATGGTAAATTGATTGAATTTTTACTGAATTTTGGTATAGGTTCGTTTAAGGAATTATTAAGGAAAATTGGAAGATTCGCTAGTGTGTTGCGAGGAAACGAAAAATAAGGTGTAGGCCCTAAACTCATAAAATTGTTAGAAAAATTTAAATATAATGTTAAATATGATAAATTAGCTTGCTGATTGGATTGTCTTAATAGCCAAATTATTGATTTTGTGAGTGGCCGAACCAGGTATGTTTCAAGCCTTAAAAGATTGACATGTTGGCAAAATTGCTAGTTTGATAGTATAGATGTTTGATTGAGTTTGTAATTGCATATTTGAGTTATGAGATATAAGAATGTTTGACTAAATGATATAATGTGTTGAGATATTAAGCTTATGTATGATTTAAATGCATGAGATATTTTTTATATTGCGTACTAAAAAGGGTGCTATTTATGCACAATCAAAATCCATAAAGTATGTGAAATTGAACGATATTGATTGATACCAACACAATGGTTATTTGAAAGATTGGAACGCTGTTTCCATTTACGGAAAGTATGTGATTATTGAGGACATATTGCATATATGATTGTATATGAAAAGTATGTGAAAAGTATTGAGATATGATTGTATATGAGATTGTGTGACATATTGCGTACGCATTGGGTTGGGATTTTTTGGTTGACAGAGGAGTTTTGTGGAGTACCAACGGCATATTAAGTTTGTATTATTCATAGTTAGTGCACTGCACCTAGAGTACTGAGGGGATTGGTGATTTTATCACATATTATATGTTATTGGCGATTATCTCACACTATTTGATATCCGGCAAATTTTCTGCATTATTGATTATTTGGTGGTTTTATCACATCGAGCTATGCACATAATGTTTTGGAGTTTGGCAGACGGGTTCTAGGGAACTCGTGGTGTGTAGTGGATGATATGGGTAGGAACCTTTTTGCATTGCATCATGTGCACGACATATTCGAGTGTTATTGATTTATGCTACGCATTGTATTTTGTTGTATTGAATGGTATTGAAATTAATGATTGTTACTCGAATGAATGATGACCTATGCTCATACACCGTTTGACATCAATTTGATAATGGCTATGTAATGATATGAAATTCCTATGATGGTTCTATTTTCTTCAGTTAATGCTAATATGTTTCACTGTATTTGATATTTTTTTCCCATTTAAATAATTATTCAACTCAAACTGAGCTTTTCATAAGCTCACCCCCAATAGTTTTTAACTTTTTAGGTAAACCTCAAAATTAGGACTCAGCTCAGCATTTAGAGAATCACCTTAGATCTCGGACTATTCTTAATAAGTATTATTAAGTCTTTATTGGTTTTGGCTTGTAATTTTTAATTATCTCAGATCTCTGGCTTGCTAACTTTTCTTTTGGGTATTTTTACATGCATAGATTACTTAAGCATAATAATTAAATAATGTATGATATCGGGCTTAAGTAAAATTTGATACTATTCCCTAGTTTCACTACATTGCAAATAAACTGTTTTTGAAAACCAAATCGATAAGGCAACTAATTTTCCAAAATGACTTGAAAAATGGTTTTTCCACTGCATTAGTTTTACTTCGAGTTTCTTTTTAAAGAAGAGCGACAAGCAAATGATTTTTCTAAAACAACACTATCAACAATAAAATGAATCCTAAGCATAGACGACCTAATGAATGAATGCTTTTAAGCTAACTTAAAGTTCAACTACGGTTTTCTCTAAAATGAGTTTATTTAAACTCTTAAAAGTAATGCAAATTAGCTTAGTCAATTTGGTAGCTAATGTAGCCTTCTCAATCTAGCCATAACATCTAGGTCGGGTTTGGGAGGTTACACTAATGATTAAGATCCAACTAATGTTATTATAGTTACATTCACTTTGCAAATCTATTACATTGTTTTCCTTGGTCGATTCTGGTCCTCCATATTCATATATTTTGAGTGAATTAGCTTGTATGTTAGGGATTCCTGTAAAGATGATTGATTTGGGTATGACTGTAATTAGTTCCATTGGAGATAGTGTTGTGGTAAATAAGGTTTATCGTAGATGCCCCCTTATGATATAAGGGCACGTTTTCTCTATTAATCTCATGGAATTGCCATTTTATGGTTTTCATGTTATTCTTGGCATGGACTGATTGATTGAGTATAAGGCTAAGATGGAGTTTGAAACTAAGCGAGTTACCTTGAGGAATAGTGATGGGTTGGAATTTGTTGTAATGGGTGAAAGACTTCCTGTCTAATGTCGTTTCAAATTTGAAAGCTAAAAAGATGATGGGGAATGGTTGTGAAGCTTACTTAGCTTATGTGATGAACTCAGTTAGTAAAGAGTTGAGAGTTCAGGATATCTGAACCGTTAAGGGTTTTCTTGACTTGTTTCCTGAAGAGTTGTCTAGCTTACTCCCAGAACGAGAAGTGGAGTTTGGAATTGAGCTTTATCCTGGTACTGCACTGGTGTTTATTGTGCCCAATCACATGGCACTAAAAGAGCTGAAGGAGTTAAAGATTCAGTTCCAAGAGTTGTTAGATAGAGGGTTTATTCGACCGAGTGTATCTCTGTAATAGCCCGTTTTAAGGGTTAATCAGAACAGTGGTTTCGGTGCCACCAAATCCGGCTAGTAGATTTTTAAATATTATATTTAATATTTACGAGTTAATTGTGAATTTAAAAATGTTTTTGATATTGTGATTTTGTTTTATAAGCGATTTATTAAATTCAAGTGGTATGACCCTAAGGTCAATTGCATTTAGAAAATGAGGTATCAGGACCTCGTTTCTATAAACCGAGTAGTAAATATTTTTATAAATATTTACGGAGTGGCAATAAGATGGTATTCGTTGAAAAATTTTATCGTTTCGATAGTTAATTAAGTAAAAAGGACTAAATCGCATAAAATGCAAAAGTTGCATGCTATTAGAAAAAGGTGTTATTTGGATTTGGATTTTAAAGTGAAGGTCATCAAATGGTAATTAAACCATTTGAATTTTGATTAGACATGTTTGGTCATGCATGAAATATTTTAGTGGTTTTACATTAAGGGTAAAATTGTAAATAGGTTATTAAAGGTAATTAAATAAATAAAACATGAAAATGCATGAAAAAGTTAATCTCTTTCAGCCGAATATGAAAGAAAAGAAAGCCATGGTTGTTATTTTAAGGTTCGGCCATTCATCTTCATGCATGTAAGTCTGTTTCGTCCCGATTTTTGATAATTTTTACGTTTTTGAGATCGTTTCTTCGTAATCTAGCTAGCCCGTACCTCCGATTTCAAAATTGTTAAAGTATTTGGATGATGTCATTATTGAATGTTTGAGTATCTTGATGGTTAATGATAGAAAATAAATCTTTGATGTTAGATTAATGAGTTTTGTTAAGTGAATTTTAGTTTGTCAATTTTGGACTAAATTATGAAATATGATAAATTGTGTGGTAAAAGTGTGAATAAATGAAATGTGTGGGCTGCTAGGGATGGTTATACTCGGCTATAGTAGGATTGTACTCAATTTCAAGAATTTGCATTTTTATGATATAGGGACTAAATTGTAAAGAAGTTGAAATATCAAGGGCAAAAATGTAATTTTTCATAAAGTGATTTATGGGCTGTTTTGATATCATGAACATTTGCCTAAGCTTAATTATGGTTAAAAATGGTTAATTTGCATGTTTTGAGCTCAGGGACTAAATTGAATAAAAGTAAAACCTTGGGGGCAATTTTGTAAAAAAGTAAAAAATGACCAAATTGCATGAGATGAAGTGTTTTACTGTCTAAATTAATTTATTGAATGAAATTATTAATTTAGATCAAGATCGGGTGGAAAATCAAGGAATATGGGAAAATTACCAAAATGCCCCTAAACTTTGGTATATTTACAACTTAGCCAGGTAAGTTCGTATGCTAATAAACGTATTTAAATTGTGTTATAAATACTTGTTTATTATCATTGAATTGTCATGAATATCGAATGATTTAATACGAGCAAGAATCGACAAAGTTATGACATCCAAAAGCTCGTACGAACCTTAAGAATAGTATAGGATATAAATGTCATGACATTAGGTTACCAAGATGTGACTTCGTGTAAGACCCTGTGTGGGACAGTGGCATCGATATATGAGAACATGTAAGCATTTCTGGGATATGGCATTGTACGAGCTCTATGTGATTACCGTGTATACTTAACGATTCCGAATGGTTCAACGGGCAAAGTCAAGTCGAGAAAGAAAGTGTAAGTCTTTAAGCAATTAAACATCATTTATATTGAATGTAACTTGGTTTAATATGCTGTTTTAGAATCTATAGATTCATAAAAGAGCTAGTCGAATGTGTTTAAAAATAGAAATACTGTATTTGAGTTTAATTTGCATTGAAAGTTCGAATGGTCAATATGGAATATCTGAAGTTTTTGTTATATAAATTGTGTATGAAACAGTTTTATAATAGTGATATTCGGGCTTTAAGCCTAGCAAGCATTGTGCTGGTGAATGTAATTGGGCTTTATGCCTAGCAGGCTTATTGCTTGTGAATATAAAATCAGACTTTAATTCTAGCAGGCCTTGAGCCGGTGTGTAATTCAGGCTTATGCCTAGCAGGCTTTATGCCGATGAATTATTAAAAGTTTATGCTTAGAAGAATTCATGCTGATGTGGTATTTGAATTCATTAAACGAGCTAAATGGCTAGGTATGAATAAACTTATTATCTATTTAATATAAGGTAAGTAAGTAACATAATGATTTATTACAAATAATGTGTGATGCAAATGAAGTATATATGTGATTATGGAATGTGTATTTGGTTTTATGATCAAATGATATGAACATTTTAGAATTTGGTTTGTGAATATGTGTATACAAGACCATGTATATTCGACCATATGGATATTTCGTACACGTGATGTTATAATACGATTTTTGAACTTGTGTATATGATTGTCGAGTTATATGAAGTTGAAAACTTATGAATGAGGACATGAATAATTTGAAATTAGTTCATGAATTGATGTTTTAATTGTTAAAGATTTATCTAATTCGAAACTGTTATACGAATGTTATGATCATTTTAGACTCATATACGAACTTACTAAGCTGTGAAGCTTACATTGTGTTATATTCTATGTTTTGTAGTGTTTTGAATGTTTGCTCGGGTTGAAAGTCAACAGAGATTGTATCACACTATCCAGTTATTGAATTACGGTATTTTTACACTATGAGGCTTGGTTTATGGCATGTATGGGTTAGTGTTAAGATGGTATATTTGGTTGTGATTTTATCCATCTGATTTGGCTTATAAAGGTTGGTGTGTATTGGCCATTTAAGTTGGCCTAAAGTATGTGTTTGATAAACGACATATGTGATGTTTATAATGCTTTTGTGTTGGCATATTTTAGTATGAAGTATAGATAATGAATTGATATGTTTGAGAAGCATGATTTAGGTGATGAAAGATTGAGAATAATACATGAGGAAGATATGTAAAACATTTTATAATGATATGTTGCTTTGGATATGTTTAAGATTGAGTTTTGAGTAGTGATTTGGTTTGTGATATAATGATTTGATTTGTATATGAATTTTCCATGCTGTAATTCCCTATGTGTGTATTAAAATGGCATGAAGTGTGGTATTTAGGTATGCTTGTGGAGGGTGAGAAATGCGGCTTTAACCAAGCCTATTTTCATTCAACACGGCTGAGCACACGGGCGTGTGGCTTGACTGTGTGTGTCACATAGCCTTGGTACACGGCTGTGTGTCCCCTAGGTAGCTTCTCGAATTAAGTCAGTATACCCTATAGACTTGACACGGCCTAGACACACAGGCGTGTCTTGTGGCCGTGTAAGGCATACGAACTGGCACATGGACGCGTGGCCGGTCGTGTGACCCAAGTCAGTATGCATGCCCTGTTTCCACATGGCCTGGGACACGGGTGTGTCACTTGGCCGTGTGAGTAACACAGCCGGGGTACACGGGAGTGTGACCCTTGCAGAGATGAAAATTTTCCAAGTTTCCAAAAGGTTTCAAATGTCATCGGTTTAGTCCTGAAGCTCTTTCGAGTATGTTTTAAGGCTGTGATGAGCCTAGTAAGGGACAATATGATTGTGAATGATAAAGGTTTTAAATTGTATGCAAAATGTATCATTCGAATGTGTTTAAATGTTATGACGTAAGTCTGGTAATACCTTGAACTCTATTTCGATTTCGGATATGGGTAAGGGGTGTTACATTTAGTGGTATCAGAGTTATAGTTTAGTCGATTCTAGGACCAACGTAGCATATGTGAGTCTAGCTATACATGCCATATAGAACCTGAGATAGTGTGATATCTCCCGACTCTGATGAAAAATTATTTTGACTAGACAGATGTGCTTTCCAACCGAGCTAATTCTGATAGTGCAGAAAGTGGTACTCAAATGTTTAAGTGAAAATGTGTTGGTGATGAGTTGGAACTTATAAAGGTATGAATCAGAATGCATGATGTTCTGCTATTGATAAATGTTGTAATTATATGAATATATGAGTTGTGATGTTGGATATATGATTGTCTGGTGAATATTTTGATTTGGAATTAATGATTTGATTTATCATATGAGCTATGTGTTAATTATAAAAGTGATCATAAGTAAATGATTGCTAGATGTTTTGAGAATGTGGAATTAGTAATGAACTAGTCATTCAAAATAGTATGTGTGATATGCATGTTTACGTGAGAGTTAAAATTTTTTTGGCTTTACAACCCTCACCCCTCATTGGTAAAGAATTGTAATGAAATCCGTATTATATGGATTAAATAAGCTTACAAGTGTGGAATTACAAAGTTTCGTGATTGAAGGATTACTACTGTGATCAGATAAGAGAATGAGTCCGCAAGTGAAGGTAGTAACAAAAAAGATATTGAATGGTGTTTAAGACCATTCGTAATATGCCAATTCACTATTAAAGAAGAAGTTGAATTTGAAGAGATGAAAGTATTTAGGTATGATGCCTAAAGAATGTAACACCCCGAACCCGATACCGTCGCCGGAGTCGAACACGAGGTGTTAACAGACTTCAAACCACTTATTTGACATTTCCCAGACAAGCTGCCAATCTGCATACTAGTCGCATTAAAAATCATATCTTGAGTTCTGAAACTCGAAATCCAGTTCCGTAAATTTTCCCTGGAACTAGACTCATATAACTATATGGTAGAATTTTTGTAGAATTTTTTGTAGGGCCAATTAGTACAGTTTATTAGTTAAATTCTCCCCTATTACAGGGTGCGACTACACTGACCTTCATGCATTACGATTTGGATAACTTCCTGCACAGAGCTTCAATACTGATGCCGTTTATTTCTATAGAAACTAGACTCAGAGAGGAATCTATAAATATATGGCATGACTCCTAATTATCTCTGGTTAATTTATAATGAATTTCCAAATTCGGAACAGGGAACCCCGAAACCGTTCTGGCCCTGTCTCACGAGAACCTGAATATCTCTTAACATACTGTCCATATGATCGTTTCGTTACGTCTATATGAAAATCAACTCATCGAGCTTCGATTAAATAATTTATTCACTATTTAATTCCATTCCTACTAATTTTTGTAATTTTTCAATCCCACGTCACTGCTGCTGCCAGCATCTGTTACTGAAGCAACTATGCCCATTTCGTGATTTCTCATTGATCTAACTAGTAATTCATCATACATATCACAAAATTATAATCATGACTAGCCATACCAAAGGCTAATCATTGTCAAACATCTCCCTACTACACAATTGCCATATCATGAATCTTAACACCAAAATTAATCAGCCATGACATATGGCATAAAAATCGAATTACCAAGACTTACGACCTAACGTTATAAAACCAAATCCAACCGAACATTTATGCCATTTTCGCATGGCTAAAAGTTTACATACCAAACTTCAACAAAACATATTAGCCTATACATGCCGAAATGTTCTCTTAGACCGACTAAAAAGAAGATACCAAAAGTTGCTAGCCGGTGTGATGACTCCGATGACGGCCCGATCACGCAAAAAGAGACGAGTCCAAGAAACCTAAAATAGGTGACAAGGAAACACCGAGTGAGTATATAACTCAATAAGTCATAAGCAATGCACTACCATCCATTAATAACATTATCACAAGAGGAAGCAAAATGGAACGAGGCTAGTTACTCCATCCATACCGAACCATACCATAGTTCCTCAAACCTATCGGTTCAATCTCATACCAAGTCATGCATTCACATTCCATATACTAATCAATAGGATATTTGAGGCATTTTCATACATCATTTTATTTTCGTTACAATCATACAACTAAACGACCTTTCACCTATTCCACGATAAATCTTATGTACGTGACTTCAATTATAATTGTCACATAGGTTCAAACTTACCAAGCTCAACTTCAAATATAAACATAGCGCCTATTAGTCACGAACTCAAGGTACTTACCCGATCCGCTGTCCGTGATCAACTCAATAATGTCGCACACTTAGTGTCCATAGTGATTCAAAAGTATATATTAAGTCCGCACACTCAGTGCTATATAATCAACTCGCACACTTAGTGCTATATAATCAAACTCGCACACTTAGTGCTACATAATCAAACTCGCACACTTAGTGCTACATAATCAAACTCGCACACTTAGTGCTGTACAATTTAAACCCGCACACTTAGCGCCAATCTCATGATCATAAATGTTTATACCCGCACTCTTAGTGCCGAGATCAACAACTCAATACATCTCACCTCTTTTCTTTTCATTCAACACTTTCATCACCACATACATACATGTATATATATATTTATCATTCCATTCAGCATCATTACATAGACGTTATGACCATTTAAATTAATACAAACTATATGCTTAATGACTTACTTTATGTTGGGTAAAATAATTCCGAGTCGGCTACTCGATGACCTTCGATTTCCCCTTGTTGGACGCCTCTCCTTTAGGTTCTTGAGCTTAAATAAATAAATCAACTAGTTTAATTACCTTGCTAGTTATTTATATCCCATAACATTAATAGTTTCATATCAAAAGAAGCATACGGCAACATTTTATTTTTATTCACCTTATGCTTTTTACTAACTTTAAGCCATTCGGCTATTGATCACCTAAGATCCATTACTAAAATTAACCCAATAAATATTTCAATAAAACACACATAAATATTATATACACGGCAACCACCCTTGTTAATTGCTCATATATATTTTAATAATTTTCATTTCATCTTACAACCATTCTTGTTCAAAACATTAGAACCTTAACTAATACTTATAAATTGTCTCAAGGCCGAATGCATTCTTACTTCCAAAGTAACATAGTCGATGATATATTTTATTTCAAGGTACATATTCATAATTCAAATTCAACCATATAAACCAATATCACCCACTTGATCAATTATAGAGAATTAATGTTAATATCACAATGTGTACTCTATATGGCCCATTATACATAATCAAATTTAACATCATCTATATATTTACTCATATGGCCGAATATACATACCCCCATATAATATCATTTTCATTCCATTTAACACTTAATTTCCACCACATAAACACTTGGCCGAATAATCCTAAACTAGCAAAACTCCACATTTGTTCATACCATCTTTTAAATTCACATATATCTAATTAGGTAGCTCATATTTTCCCCTTTCTAATATTTCAATCCAAAATATCAAAACACCATCCTTTTAGCATTTATCCAATAATACCGTATGCACAATTTGTCACAAAAACTAAATAAAAATCAACATATGGGTTACAATAAGAGCTTGACTACTACTAGATTCTCATAAAAATCAATAGAAATAACATGAACTCCTACCTTATTTAACCTCCAAGATAGCCGAATGCCCTAGACAAATTCCTTCCTCTTTCCCCTTTTGTTTCGGCTTTGCAAGAAGGTAAGGAAGATGAACACACTCTTTCTTTTTTTTTTTCTCTTTTCTTTGTCTAGTTACGGCAAATGGAGGGGGGGGAGATGGATGAGACAACTTTGTTTTCATCACCCCTCCCTTTTCATTACTTAATTACTAACCCTTTTATTTATTCTTTCTAACATAACACACTAAGCCAACATGTTCCCAACATGTTTCCACCCATAGCATGGCCGGCCACTAGCTCACATTTTGGGTAATTTGACATGCAAACCCATCATTTTCATAACATGCATTAATAAGCCACTTCACATTTGCCTAGCACATTTCTAAATTTTCTCACATAAGTCCTATTTAATAAAATTCACTTACAATTAACAAAATTCAAGCATGAAATTTTCACACATGCATATATACATATAATAAGCATCAAATATGATGGCTAATTATTAGTATGACTCGGTTTTGTGGTCCCGAAACCACTTCCCGACTAGGGTCAATTTTGGGCTGTCACAACTCTCCCCCACTCAAGAAATTTTCGTCCCCGAAAATCTTACCAGTAAATAGGTTTGGGTATCGTTCTTTCATCGAGCTCTCATTTTCCCAAGTAGCTTCCTCGATCCCGTGTTTGAGCCATAACACCTTTACTAACGGAACCCTTTTGTTTTGCAACCCCTTCACTTCACGAGCTAGGATACGTATCGGCTCTTCTTCATAACTCATATCGGCTTGAATTTCAACCTCCGACGGACTAATTATGTGCGAAGGATCAGATCTATAGCGTCAAAGCATCGAAACATGAAAGACGTCATGAATCTTTTCAAGTTCAGGGGGTAAAATCAGTCGATACGCAACTGGACCGACTCGTTCGGATATTTCGTATGGCCCAATGAATCTCGGACTCAACTTGCCCTTTCGGCCAAATCTGAGTACCTTTTTCCAAGGCGAAACTTTAGGAAACACTTTATCTCCCACCTGATATTCAATGTCTTTTCGTTTCAAATCCGCATACGATTTCTGACGATCCGTGGCTGCCTTTAGACTTTCACGGATTACCCTTACTTTCTGTTCGGCATCTTTAATCAAATCAACTCCGAAAATTTTACTTTCACCGAGCTCGGTCCAAAACAATGGTGTACGGCATTTACGACCGTACAAAGCCTCGTAAGGTGCCATCTTAATACTTGATTGAAAACTATTGTTGTAAGCGAATTCAATCAAAGGTAAAGACCGTTCCCATGAACCACTAAACTCGAGGATGCAACATCTCAACATATCCTCAAGTATCTGAATTATCCGCTCGGATTGACCATCGATTTGTGGATGAAAAGCGGTGCTAAAATGCAGCTTGGTACCCAAAGCTTCTTGCAATTTCTTCCAAAATCGCAAGGTGAATCTCGGATCTCTATCCGACACGATAGAAATAGGTACTCCATGTAATCTCACAATCTGAGAAACATACAATTCGGCTAGTTTATCCAATGAAAAATCCGTACGCACGGGGATAAAGTGAGCCGACTTAGTCAGTCTATCAACAACAACCCAAATCGCATCCTTCTTACTTGCTGACAATGGCAGTCCGGACACAAAGTCCATTGTGACTCGATCCCATTTCCACTCGGGTATCATGATCGGCTGAAGTAATCCTGAAGGCACTTGATGTTCCGCTTTCACTTGTTGACATATTAAACATCTCGAAACAAAGTCGGAGATGTCCCGTTTCATACCATGCCACCAAAACCGACGTTTCAAATCGTTGTACATTTTCGTACTCCCCGAGTGAATTGACATTCGGCTACAATGAGCTTCGTTCAGAATCATCGAAATGAGTTCTGAATTTCTTGGAACACACAACCGACTTCTGAACCTCAAACAATCGTCATCATCAATTTGAAATTCGGATTCCATATTCGGAATACATTCAGCCCGTTTTGCAACCAATTCATCGTCGACTTTCTGAGCTTCACGAATTTGATGAATCAATAATGGTTTGGCCTTTAATTCAGCTACTAACACATTGTCGGGTAGAACAGACAAGTGCACATTCATCGCTCGTAAAGCAAACAGTGATTTTCGGCTTAAGGCGTCCGCAACCACATTAGCCTTTCCCGGGTGGTAATCAATGACAAGCTCGTAATCTTTCAACAACTCAAGCCAACGTCTTTGTCGCAGATTTAAGTCTCTTTGAGTCATCAAATATTTGAGACTTTTGTGATCCGAAAATACATGGCACTTTTCGCCAAACAAATAATGTCGCCATATTTTCAAAGCAAATACGATGGCGGCTAGTTCGAGATCATGGGTTGGATAATTTCTCTCGTGTGGCTTCAATTGTCTTGACGCATAGGCCACAACTCGACCTTCTTGCATCAATACGCAACCCAACCCGAGTAGGGATGCGTCACTATAAATGACAAACTCTTTGCCTGATTCGGGTTGCACTAAAATTGGAGCTTCAGTCAAATGAGTTTTCAGTTGATCGAAGCTTTTCTTACATTTCTCCGTCCATTCGAACTTAGCATCCTTTTGAAGTAGCTTCGTCATTGGTGTGACTATCATCGAGAAACCTTTTACAAATCGTCGGTAATAACCGGCGAGCCCCAGGAAGCTCCAAACTTCGGTAACATTTCTTGGAGGCTTCCAGTTAAGTATGGCTGAAATTTTGCTCGGGTCAACTCGAATACCCGATGCGGATACCACATGACCCAAGAAACTAACCTCTCTTAACCAGAACTCACACTTACTGAACTTAGCATATAACTTCTTATCCCGCAAAATTTGCAACACTAATCTCAGGTGCTCAGCATGTTCGGTCTCATCTCCTGAATAGACTAAGATGTCATCAATGAACACAACTACGAACCGGTCCAAATACTGTCTGAAGATCTGATTCATCAAATCCATAAATACCGCAGGGGCATTAGTGAGCCCGAACGGCATCACTAAGAACTTGTAGTGATCGTACCTCATTCTGAAAGCAGTTTTGGGTACGTCCGAATCTCGAATCCGCAACTGATAATAACCCGATCTCAAATCTATCTTTGAAAACACTGAGGCTCCCTTTAGTTGATCAAACAAATCATCAATACGCGGTAATGGATATTTATTCTTTATCGTCACTTTATTCAGTTGACGATAGTCAATGCACAACCTCATGGTTCCGTCCTTCTTTTTCACGAACAATACTGGTGCACCCCAAGGTGAGAAACTTGGTCGAGCGAAACCTCTATCCGCCAACTATTGCAATTGAGCTTTCAATTCCTTTAACTCGGTTAGTTCCATACGATACGAAGCTATCGAAATTGGCGTAGTTCCAGGTACAAGCTCAATACCAAACTCTATCTCCCGAACAGGTGGCAAACCCGGTAACTCTTCAGGAAAAACATCCGGGTATTCACAAACCACCGGCACAGATTCGGGTTTCTTTTCTAATTCTTTGTCATCAAGTACATACGCAAGGTATGCTTCGCACCCTTTTCTTACATATTTCTGGGCCAACATTGCTGATATTACAGCTGGCAACCCCCTTAAGTCCGTAGACTTAACTCGGATTATCTCGTTATTTGCGCACCTCAAATCAATAGTCTTGCTTTTGCAATTCACAACCGCATCATGCGCGGTCAACCAATCCAAACCAAGAATAACATCAAATTCGTCAAACGGCAAAAGCATCAAATCGGCCGGAAAACAGGATTCTCGGATTATTAGAGGGCATCTCTTACACACTTTATCAACAAGTACGTATTGACCCAAAGGGTTTGACACTCGAATTACGAACTCAGTAGACTCAACAGGTAGAGTCTTACTGGATGCTAAGGTTTCGCATACATATGAATGAGTAGAGCCAGTGTCAATCAATGCAATCACATTAGTATCAAAGAGAGTGAAGGTACCAGTGATGACGTCAGGGGAGGATGCCTTCTCTCGTGCGCGAATGGCATATGCTCTAGCAGGAGTACGGTTCTCGGCTCGAACAGCCGTATCAGAGGCCCCTCTCTGACTACCACCCCTACCTCCTAAAATTCTCGGTGGTCTACTCTAGTTGTCACTCCACTAGGTCTTGCACCTTGAATCTTATTCTTCTCATCAAGCTCCGTGCAATCTCTAATGAAGTGGTCCTTCGAACCGCATCCGTAACAGGCCCTGTTAGTAGACTTACCCCAACATTCACCTAGGTGTCGTCTTCCGCATTGGGGACATTCAGGTTTCTCTTGACGATTATTGCCCACACTAGCTACCGAAGTAGCTCGGGAGTCCGTCGATGGTCGTGCTCTGATGGAAATTCCCGCAGTCATCCTCGACTTATTAGTGTCCTCCCTGAACTTCTTTACAGCTGAGAACGGAGCTTTACCTGTCGATCTTTTACGATAGTCTCTAGCTTCAAATTCAGCCTTCTTCTTCTCCTTTCCAAGTTCTTCCGCCTTGCAGGCTCGTTCGACTAGTGTTACGAATTCTTTTATCTCCAAAATACCCACTAGTAGCTTTAAATCTTCATTCAATCCTTCTTCGAATCTTTTGCACATAGCAACCTCATCAGCTACACACTCCCGGGCATACCTACTGAGTTTTACGAATTCATGTTCATATTCAGATACTATCATACGGCCTTGCTTGAGTTCTAAGAATTCCTTGCGCTTTTGATCAATGAACCGTTGACTAATATATTTCTTTCGGAATTCCGTTTGAAAGAAGTCCCAAGTAACTCGTTCGTTTGGGACTATGGAAATCAGGGTCCTCCACCAATAGTAGGCTGAGTCCCACAACAAGGATATAGCACACTTTAGACATTCATCGGGTGTGCATGACAGTTCATCAAACACCCGAATGGTGTTATCAAGCCAGAACTCGGCCCTTTCAGCATCATCAGTAACTATGGCCCTGAACTCCTCAGCCCCGCGCTTCCTAATCAAGTCTACAGGTGGCTTACTCAGCCTCACAGGATCAGTGACTGATGGCATTACGGGCTCTTGGGGTGGATTATTCAAATTCGGGAATTGTTGGACAGCCGAATTGGTTCGGGCATATTGCGCGACACACTCATTCATCATGGTAAAGAAGGCTTGTTTAGCCCCCTCACCTTGATTATTCGCAGATGACTGAGGTTCAACAGGCGGCGTCCCTTGTGCAGGAGCAGCCGCTACACTTTCAACGTCATCCGCCAAGATTCTCTCTACACCGGGATCCGTTTACTAATCAAAACAAAAATTTTAACCGTCAGAAGTCATCACACATTTAAACATTAACATTAAGGCATGTATAGCTAGACTCATACGTGCTATGGTAGTCCTAGAACCGACTAAACTATAGCTTTGATACCAATAAAATTGTAACACCCCAAACCCGAGACCGTCGCCGGAGTCGAACACGAGGTGTTAACAGACTTCAAACCACTTATTTGACATTTCCCAGACAATCTGCCAATCTGCGTACTAGTCGCTTTAAAAATCATATCTTGAGTTATGAAACTCGAAATCCAGTTTCATAAATTTTCCCTGGAACTAGACTCATATACCTATATGGTATAATTTTTGTAGAATTTTTGGTCAGGCCAATTAGTACAGTTTATTAGTTAAATTCTCCCCTATTACAGGGTGCGACTACACTGACCTTCATGCATTACGATTTGGATAACTCCCTGCACAGAGCTTCAATACTGATGCCGTTTGTTTCTATAGAAACTAGACTCAGAGAGGAATCTATAAATATATGGCATGACTCCTAATTATCTCTGGTTAATTTAAAATGAATTTCCAAAGTCGGAACAGGGAACCCAGAAACCGTTCTGGCCCTGTCTCACGAGAACCTGAATATCTCTTAACATACTGTCCATATGATCGTTTCGTTACTTCTATATGAAAATAGACTCATCGATCTTCGATTACATAATTTATTCACTATTTAATTCCATTCCTACTAATTTTTGTAATTTTTCAATCCCACGTCACTGCTGCTGCCAGCATCTGTTACTGAAGCAACTATGCCCATTTCGTGATTTCTCATTGATCTAACTAGTAATTCATCATACATATCACAAAATTATAATCATGACTAGCCATACCAAAGGCTAATCATTGTCAAACATCTCCCTACTACACTATTGCCATATCATGAATCTTAACACCAAAATTAATCAGCCATGACATATGGCATAAAAATCGAATTACCAAGACTTACGACCTAACGTTATAAAACCAAATCCAACCGAACATTTATGCCATTTTCGCATGGCTAAAAGTTTACATACCAAACTTTAACAAAACATATTAGCCTATACATGCCGAAATGTTCTCCTAGACCGACTAAAAAGAAGATACCAAAAGTTGCTAGCCGGTGTGATGACTCCGATGACGGCCCGATCACGCAAAAAGAGACGAGTCCAAGAAACCTAAAATAGGTGACAAGGAAACACCGAGTGAGTATATAACTCAGTAAGTCATAAGCAATGCACTACCATCCATTAATAACATTATCACAAGAGGAAGCAAAATGGAACGAGGCTAGTTACTCCATCCATACCGAACCATACCATAGTTCCTCAAACCTATCGGTTCAATCTCATACCAAGTCATGCATTCACATTCCATATACTAATCAATAGGATATTTGAGGCATTTTCATACATCATTTTATTTTCGTTACAATCATACAACTAAACGACCTTTCACCTATTCCACGATAAATCTTATGTACGTGACTTCAATTATAATTGTCACATAGGTTCAAACTTACCAAGCTCAACTTCAAATATAAACATAGCGCCTATTAGTCACGAACTCAAGGTACTTACCCGATCCGCTGTCTGTGATCAACTCAATAATGTCGCACACTTAGTGTCCATAGTGATTCAAAAGTATATATTAAGTCCGCACACTCAGTGCTATATAATCAACTCGCACACTTAGTGCTATATAATCAAACTCGCACACTTAGTGCTACATAATCAAACTCGCACACTTAGTGCTACATAATCAAACTCGCACACTTAGTGCTGTACAATTTAAACCCGCACACTTAGCGCCAATCTCATGATCATAAATGTTTATACCCGCACTCTTAGTGCCGAGATCAACAACTCAATACATCTCACCTCTTTTCTTTTCATTCAACACTTTCATCACCACATACATACATGTATATATATATTTATCATTCCATTCAGCATCATTACATAGACATTATGACCATTTAAATTAATACAAACTATATGCTTAATGACTTACTTTATGTTGGGTAAAATAATTCCGAGTCGGCTACTCGATGACCTTCGATTTCCCCTTGTTGGACGCCTCTCCTTTAGGTTCTTGAGCTTAAATAAATAAATCAACTAGTTTAATTACCTTGCTAGTTATTTATATCCCATAACATTAATAGTTTCATATCAAAAGAAGCATACGGCAACATTTTATTTTTATTCACCTTATGCTTTTTACTAACTTTAAGCCATTCGGCTATTGATCACCTAAGATCCATTACTAAAATTAACCCAATAAATATTTCAATAAAACACACATAAATATTATATACATGGCAACCACCCTTGTTAATTGCTCATATATATTTTAATAATTTTCATTTCATCTTACAACCATTCTTGTTCAAAACATTAGAACCTTAACTAATACTTATAAATTGTCTCAAGGCCGAATGCATTCTTACTTCCAAAGTAACATAGTCGATGATATATTTTATTTCAAGGTACATATTCATAATTCAAATTCAACCATATAAACCAATATCACCCACTTGATCAATTATAGAGAATTAAAGTTAATATCACAATGTGTACTCTATATGGCCCATTATACATAATCAAATTTAACATCATCTATATATTTACTCATATGGCCGAATATACATACCCCCATATAATATCATTTTCATTCCATTTAACACTTAATTTCCACCGCATAAACACTTGGCCGAATAATCCTAAACTAGCAAAACTCCACATTTGTTCATACCATCTTTTAAATTCACATATATCTAATTAGGTAGCTCATATTTTCCCCTTTCTAATATTTCAATCCAAAATATCAAAACACCATCCTTTTAGCATTTATCCAATAATACCGTATGCACAATTTGTCACCAAAACTAAAGAAAAATCAACATATGGGTTACAATAAGAGCTTGACTACTACTAGATTCTCGTAAAAATCAATAGAAATAACATGAACTCCTACCTTATTTAACCTCCAAGATAGCCGAATGCCCTAGACAAATTCCTTCCTCTTTCCCCTTTTGTTTTGGCTTTGCAAGAAGGTAAGGAAGATGAACGCACTCTTTCTTTTTTTTTCTCTTTTCTTTGTCTAGTTACGGCAAATGGAGGGGGGGGAGATGGATGAGACAACTTTGTTTTCATCACCCCTCCCTTTTCATTACTTAATTACTAACCCTTTTATTTATTCTTTCTAACATAACACACTAAGCCAACATGTTCCCAACATGTTTCCACCCATAGCATGGCCGGCCACTAGCTCACATTTTGGGTAATTTGACATGCAAACCCATCATTTTCATAACATGCATTAATAAGCCACTTCACATTTGCCTAGCACATTTCTAAATTTTCTCACATAAGTCCTATTTAATAAAATTCACTTACAATTAACAAAATTCAAGCATGAAATTTTCACACATGCATATATACATATAATAAGCATCAAATATGATGGCTAATTATTAGTATGACTCGGTTTTGTGGTCCCGAAACCACTTCCCGACTAGGGTCAATTTTGGGCTGTCACAAAGAACGTATTAACTGGAAGTTCTTCTGAATTGATTTCTATTTTGTGAAATCAGTGATGATAGAATTAGACAGTGGAATAATGTTTAAATTGAAATGATAGTTGAGTGCAGTGGTTATAGTTGGGCAGTTACTATGGTTTCTTCTTGGCATTCTATGTGTACATTTATCCTCAGAGCTATGTGTAACTGTATATTTTGAGATGAAATTTTTTTTATCGTATGAAAACATTATTTAAATACTGATATACTAAAGCATTGTTGGGATGTGCGGGTTATGATCAGCATTATTCTATTTTTCTCTGGTATTTTATTACATTATGTCGATAGAAGGTCGACGGTAAAATTTGTATGATGTTGGTATTCTGTTTCTATTGGTTATTGTTCTGTTGAATGTACATGAAGATTATATTGCTTCTGTTATCGTGGATTCTAGTGCATATGAGTAATGCTTTACTTTTGGATTCCTCTGAGATATCATCGAGATATTTATCATGTGACACCCCTAAAGTGACCCTAGTCGGAAAGTGGTTTCGGGACCACTAAACCGAGTCACCAAATTATTTGAATATGATAATTATTGTCTAAAATATGTGAATATGAATGTGTGAAAGTTTTAAGCTTTGATTTAGTTAATTGCATGTGAATTTAGTTAATAGGACTTATGTGTGACACTTTTGAAATGTGATAGGTTAATCTATAAGGATCTATTAGTGCATGTAATCAAAGGGGTGGACTTGCATGTCAATTTCCCCCATTTAATTACTAGTGGCCGGCCATGACAAAGGGTGATGGGTAAAACATGTCATAAACATGTTGTGTTAATGGTTTATGTTAGAAATAATAAAACAAGGGGTTAGTAATAAAATAAGGAGATGGAGGGTGATGAAAACAAAGAAAAAAAAAGTGTCCATCCTTTAACATTTCTTTTGGCCGAAAATTCTAAGGAGGAAGGAAGAAGAAGAGGATTTTCTTGCTTCATGTTCGGTTGGTTGGTGTTTAGGAGGAGGAAATGTTGAAGAGATTCGGCCATGCTTGTAGCTAGGTTAAGGTAAGTTTGATGTTGTTCCATGACATTCATGCATATTTTTTATGTTAGTTTGAGTTCTACCTAGCCCATGGTTTAAATCTTGGTATGTGATGAAGTTGATACTCGGCCATGGGTGTTGTTTTCTTGGTTGGTGTTTGTTTCATGCTAAATCTAGATGAACAATGGGGGTTGTCATTTAGGTTAAGATCAAAGAAATTAATCTTGTTAAAACTTTGAACTAATAATGCCCATATGTGTGATAGCCGAACATAGACTTTGTTTAAAGTCTTGGTCAAAGGCCGGTTAAGTGTTTTGGAAATGATTAAGCTAGGTGTTTGATCTTTTTGGTTCGACATAGTACATAAAATGTTGCTAGATGGAGAAAAAATTCGGCCAGCAAGAGGTGTGCTAAGGCCGAATATAATTTTGTATATTAATGAGTAATGCATGTGTTGAATTGATGGAATGGAGAGGATGTTTTAATAGTGCATATATGTGTATTAGCCAAGTTTTGAACTTGAAACAAAATGGTATTTGGTCAATACAAGTGACCATACTTGTAGAATGTATTAAGTATACAATCGGCCTCAACATAGACATGCATGTTCGGCCACACGAATGAATGCATAGATTGATGTTGTACATTCGGCTATAGGTAAGCATAATGATGATCCTATCTTGACATAGACAATCGGCTCAAGGAGAATTTGTTAAGTGCTTAGTTAATTGATATTAGGTTAATGATGTGTGTATTTGGTCATAAAGGTGCACATGAGGAAATGTTTGATTAATTGTACTAAATTGCTTAATGTGATTAAAAATGCATATGACCATTTTGTATTTGAGCTAAAGGTGGCCATATGACCTATCAAATTCATTGTCATATTCGGCCATAAGCTAGCATAATGAGACTTTAATAAGTTAAATTTGTTTGAATTAGCTCAAGAGCTTAGAGGACCAAAGTTGGATAAAGGAAAGGAAAAAGTGATCGAATAGCCGCCGAAATCGTTCGACAACATCCGAGGTAAGTTTTAAGTGATTAAACGTTGAGTAAATTCAATCATAATAGGACATAATGAGTTGATTTAATAAGATATGATGTGGCCATGATATGTCTTAAACTCAAATGGTAAGTTCATAAGTGTTTGGACTTGGAAATTTAAGAGCAAATTGTAATAATTTGCTTTGGACAGCAGCAGTAACGTGATTTTAAAAAATCACTATAAATTGTTGGTGTGGAATTATAGGCTGACTAAAATATGTAATCAAGGCTTAATTAGTCTAGTTTCTTATAAAAGAGACCTTGTGAGCAAAGAAATTTCCTATAAAGAGATATTTAAAGTTGTGTGAGATGGTGTCAGAATGACTCCGAAATCCCCTGTTCTGTTTTAGAAAATTATTATAAATTGTACAAAAATGGTTATAAGATAAAATTTATATGCTTAGACTACTTAATGAGTCTAGTTTCAAATGAAATCAAATACAACACATTATGAATTCTTTAAAATGAGAAATTTGATTCATAGTGAAGAGTGGTCAGATTAGTCAAATAGTGAAACAGGGGAAACTTTAAGAAAAATATGGTATTGATTGGCCAAACCTAAAATTCTAGAAATTTTATGGATGGAAGATATACGAGTCTACATTCAGGAAAAATTAACGGCAAGTGATTTGTAGTTTTGTAGCTCCAGTTATTAATAATTTAGTGACTATTGCTCAGGAAAAACAGCTTGTGCTGAATTTGAGATTATGTTGTAAACCTTGATAAACTTGTTTTAGTTGCTCATAAGCTATTGATTAAACCCATACGTGAATTCTAAATTGTGATATTGGAAAAAGATAGATGTAGATTCAGCCAAGACAATGTGTATACGTGAAAGTATATGTGGTATGTGAAGTATATTTGGATAATTGTGATGTGAATACATGAAAATTTATATTTTGATTTAGGATTTTGTGTGATGGATGTGAACATGCGTATGTGTGATAAGGCCGAATGGCCAATGTGATGAATGTGAACCCGTATATATATGTGTGATAAGGCCGAATGGCCAATGTGATGAATGTGAACATGCGTATGTGTGATAAGGCCAAATGGCCAATGTGATGGATGTGAACATGCGTATGTGTGATAAGGCCGAATGGCCAATGTGATGAATGTGAACCCGTATATATATGTGTCATAAGGCCGAATGGCCAATGTGATGAATGTGAACCTGTATATATATATGCGTGATAAGGCCGAATGGCCAATGTGATGAATGTGAACATGCGTATGTGTGATAAAGCCGAATGGCTAATGTGATGGATGTGAACATGCGTATGTGTGATAAGGCCGAATGGCCAATGTGATGAATGTGAACCTGTATATATATATGCGTGATAAGGCCGAATGGCCAATGTGATGAATGTAAACATGCGTATGTGTGATAAGGCCGAATGGCCAATGTGATGAATGTGAACATGCGTATGTGTGATAAGGCCGAATGGCCAATGTGATGAATGTGAACCCGTATATATATGTGTGATAAGGTTGAATGGCCAATGTGATGAATGTGAACCTGTATATATATATGCGTGATAAGGCCGAATGGCCAATGTGATGGATGTGAACATGCGTATGTGTGATAAGGCCGAATGGCCAATGTGATGAATGTGAACATGCGTATGTGTGATAAGGCCGAATGGCCAATGTGATGAATGTGAAACTGTATATATATGCGTGATAAGGCCAAATGGCCAATGTGATGAATGTGAACATGCGTATGTGTGATAAGGCCGAATGGCCAATGTGATGGATGTGAACATGCGTATGTGTGGTAAGGCCGAATGGCCAATGTGATGAATGTGAACCTGTATATATATATGCGTGATAAGGCCGAATGGCCAATGTGATGAATGTGAACATGCGTATGTGTGATAAGGCCGAATGGCCAATGTGATGAATGTGAACATGCGTATGTGTGATAAGGCCGAATGGCCAATGTGATGAATGTGAACATGAATATATGTGGTAAGGCCGAATGGCTAATGCGAAACGTGTATGAGATGGATATGTGGTAAAGCCAAATGGCTAATGTAAGATATGTACGGGATGTGTATATATATTGTGGCCAAATGACAAACGGTGAAAGGTGTGTATTATTAGATTTTTGGACGAGGCAAATGAATTACAAATATGACAGTCGATGTGAATGTTGTAACATGTGATTAAATGTACATGAAACTTGGAAATATATTCCGGGTAAGACCCGATGACTACATGAGGAGATTATGTCCGGGTAAGACCCGATGACTACGTGTGGAGATTATGTCCGGGTAAGACCCGATGACTACGTGTGGGGATTATGTCCGGGTAAGACCCGATGACTACGTGTGGAGATTTTGTCCGGGTAAGACCTGATAACTTCATGTGGAGATTTCGTCTGAGCTAAAGGTCTCATCGATAATCCGAGTAGAGGTTAGAGCTATAAGACTTCGTAATAAGAATTGCATATAAATATATTCAATGCGAAAGGTTAAACAGGTATGTACTCCAAGTTTATATGTGAGCTTGATTTGAACTAAATCATAAGGTAGTTATGTGATGCATATGAGAGCAATCTATGAGACTATTCCTATGATTATGTGACTTCGGATCAATGTGAGAGGATATGTGAAATCATGCAATATATCTATGTCACATGAGCTCACTTTTATGTGAAAGTTTATCTGCCTATTGTATATGATGAGATGTGCATATTCGGTAAAGGGATGGTATGCCCGAAGGAAGAGTGAAATAAAAATACGAACAACTATGTTATAATTTGATTGTTATCTGTTGTCACTGCTTAAAACTTACTAAGCATTGTAATGCTTACTCCGTTTACTTTGTTTTCTCTGTTTTATAGATCTCATTGCGAAGCTACAGGCTCGGGGATCGTCAGCAACTAGTCACACTATCAATATCCACTGCTTGTTACTGTTATGTTTAGAATTATTTTATGGCATGTATAGAATAGACTAGTGGCGGAAGAATATTTTTGGTTAATGTATATAAGCCATGCGAAAATGGCATCTTTTGAATGTTTACTTAGAGAAGTTTAAATTTTATCCCTGGCTGTGCTTAGTACTTATTTAAATGAATGATCTTTATTTCAAGAAAAAGTTCAAAATTTTACTGTTCTTACATGAGTTACAAGTCCGGTAATGCCCCTTACCTATTCCGGCGATGGTTACGAGATAGGAGTGTTACATTTTATTGGTATCAGAGCTACAATTTAGTTGATTCTAGGACTAACGTAGCACGCGTGAGTCTATTTATAAATGCCATAAAGTGATAAAATGATAGTGTGATGATTTTTGGCTATGAAAATGTGTTTGCTGTATTGTAATGAATCTTGATCCCGATCGAGCTGTAGGAAGCTTCTGACTATGAGAATTTGCGATATAACTTCACTTAGATATGCCTAAATTGTTAAGTTGATCAGGTACATATCATGTACTCGTATTTGAATTTCGATTTGGATTGAATTATAAGGGTATAAGTGATGCAATTTTGAAAGAGTGTTATGACTATAAATGTGATTTTTGTATGTGGCTATGGAACTGGAAGTTGAATGGTCGATAAGCATGTTGTGTTTGTATTCAAGTAATGTAAATGATATACTAATGTGTATTGCTATATGTGTATATGTACATGAGAATTGAGAGTGATATATCCGGGCTAAGTCCCGAAGAGCATTCGTGCTAGTGATATATCCGGGCTAAGTCCCGAAGAGCATTCGTGCTAGTGATATATCCGGGCTAAGTCTCGAGGAGCATTCGTGCTAGTGATATATCTGGGCTAAGTCCCGAGAAGCATTCGTGCTAGTGATGTATCCGGGCTAAGTCCCGAGGAGCATTCGTGCTAGTGATATATCCGGGCTAAGTCCCGAGGAGCATTCGTGCTAGTGATGTATCCGGGCTAAGTCTCGAGGAGCATTCGTGCTAGTGATATATCTGTGCTAAACCCCGAAGAGCTTTCGTGCTGGTGTTATATCCGGGCTAGGTCTCGAAGAGCAATCATGCTGGTGACGTGTATTCGGGCCTTCGTGCCGGTAATTTGAGCAAATTTTAAGTGCTCATTACTATACGAATTCAAATTTAAATGAGATGATATGTTTAAAGTGTACATACATGATGTTTATAGACTTGGTTAAGTCATTTCAATGTGTATTAACGAATGAATAAGAGCACTATGTGTGTGAATGATTAGAGGCACTGTGTGTGTGTGAATTCCTTTAACCGAGCACTATGAGTGCGAGATCGGTCAGTGGGCACTAAGTGTGTGAAGTGGAATTCATGTAAGACCTCGTCTGGGACGAAGGCATTGATTTGAGATAGTGTGTAAGACCATGTCTGGGACATGGCATCGGCTCGATATGTGAGAATATGTAAGACCATATCTAGGATATGGCATTGTAAGAGCTATATGTGCTTAATGAGTATCCGTAATGATTTCGAATGATTCAACGGGTATATTTAAGATGATAAATAAAGTAAGATCAGAATAAGTGATACAGGTATGTACGGAAGGTATGTGAAAATCAAATGAAAGTAAAAATTTGTGAGTTCATATTATATTATGTTATGTATACTAAATAAGTGAATACGTAAAAAGATGGTGGATATGTTGTTAAGAAATGAATTCATGTTATAGATGTGTTACGGATTTAGTCTATGGAATGCTTGGTATATGAAGTCATATGTGCTATTGCTAAATGACCCTATTTTTTTTGTTAATCATATTCAAGAAATTATTTCGATTAAGTTCGACATTTCAAAGTCTGTAAGAATTTTTGATGAATGCTGATAATTTTGGATATATGGGTTATGTGCTAAAATAAATCCCATGCCGGTATACTATATGAGGCTTTATGCCAAATCGATTGTATACGGGTATCGTTAATGGTGTTTGAATGTGCTAAATGAATTCAATGTTCAGGTATGTGGAAGTTGATTTTCTGTTGGAAATAGGTTAAGTTGAATAGTGAGATATGATGGAGTTATAAAGGATATTTATTGGGATGTTTGAGTATAGTGTACTTTTGGTTAGGTTACAGCTTATACATGAATGAAAATGTGGGTTACAAATATGTGGGTTGATGATGTGAATTATACATGTTAATATGTGCTTAATATGTGTTTGAAATGCATTTGTGAATTAAATTAAGTGATTATTGCTTATGAAATCAAGAAAATGAGATATATGTGCATACTTGTAGAAATGTTTATGTATTTGTTTTAAGATAAGAAAATGATTTTATAGATCGATGAGAAATCAATAATGAATTACAATTGCTATCGGTGAGCTAATGTTTATATGAATATAATTCAATAAGAGGACGTTATCCTAAACTATGCATCGGTAGAAATTTTCGAGGACGAAAATCCCTAAAGGGGGGAAGAGTTGTGACACCCCTAAAGTGACCCTAGTCGGAAAGTGGTTTCGGGACCGCTAAACCGAGTCACCAAATTATTTGAATATGATAATTATTGTCTAAAATATGTGAATATGAATGTGTGAAAGTTTTAAGCTTTGATTTAATTAATTGCATGTGAATTTAGTTAATAGGACTTATGTGTGACACTTTTGAAATGTGATAGGTTAATCTATAAGGATCTATTAGTGCAAGTAATCAAAGGGGTGGACTTGCATGTCAATTTCCCCCATTTAATTACTAGTGGCCGGCCATGACAAAGGGTGATGGGTAAAACATGTCATAAACATGTTGTGTTAATGGTTTATGTTAGAAATAATAAAATAAGGGGTTAGTAATAAAATAAGGAGATGGAGGGTGATGAAAACAAAGAAAAAAAGTGTCCATCCTTTAACATTTCTTTTGGCCGAAAATTCTAAGGAGGAAGGAAGAAGAAGAGGATTTTCTTGCTTCATGTTCGGTTGGTGTTTAGGAGGAGGAAATGTTGAAGAGATTCGGCCATGCTTGTAGCTAGGTTAAGGTAAGTTTGATGTTGTTCCATGACATTCACGCATATTTTTGATGTTAGTTTGAGTTCTACCTAGCCCATGGTTTAAATCTTGGTATGTGATGAAGATGATACTCGGCCATGGGTGTTGTTTTCTTGGTTGGTGTTGTTTCATGCTAAATCTAGATGAACAATGAGGGTTGTCATTTAGGTTAAGATCAAAGAAATTAATTTTGTTAAAACTTTGAACTAATAATGCCCATATGTGTGATAGCCGAACATAGACTTTGTTTAAAGTCTTGGTCAAAGGCCGGTTAAGTGTTTTGGAAATGATTAAGCTAGGTGTTTGATCTTTTTGGTTCGGCATTGTACATAAAATGTTGCTAGATGGAGAAAAAATTCGGCCAGCAAGAGGTGTGCTAAGGCCGAATATAATTTTGTATATTAATGAGTAATGCATGTGTTGAATTGATGGAATGGAGAGGATGTTTTAATAGTGCATATATGTGTATTAGCCAAGTTTTGAACTTGAAACAAAATGGTATTTGGTCAATACAAGTGACCATACTTGTAGAATGTATTAAGTATGCAATCGGCCTCAACATAGACATGCATGTTCGGCCACACGAATGAATGCATAGATTGATGTTGTACATTCGGCTATAGGTAAGCATAATGATGATCCTATCTTGACTTAGACAATCGGCTCAAGGAGAATTTGTTAAGTGCTTAGTTAATTGATATTAGGTTAATGATGTGTGTATTTGGTCATAAAGGTGCACATGAGGAAACATTTGATTAATTGTACTAAATTGCTTAATGTGATTAAAAATGCGTATGACCATTTTGTATTTGAGCTAAAGGTGGCCATATGACCTATCAAATTCATTGTCATATTCGGCCATAATCTAGCATAATGAGACTTTAATAAGTTAAATTTGTTTGAATTAGCTCAAGAGCTTAGAGGACCAAAGTTGGATAAAGGAAAGGAAAAAGTGATCGAATAGCCGCCGAAATCATTCGACAACATCCGAGGTAAGTTTTAAGTGATTAAACGTTGAGTAAATTCAATCATAATAGGACATAATGAGTTGATTTAATAAGATATGATGTGGCCATGATATGTCTTAAACTCAAATGGTAAGTTCATAAGTGTTTGGACTTGGAAATTTAAGAGCAAATTGTAATAATTTGCTTTGGACAGCAGCAGTAACGTGATTTTAGAAAATCACTATAAATTGTTGGTGTGGAATTATAGGCTGAATAAAATATGTAATCAAGGATTAATTAGTCTAGTTTCTTATAAAAGAGACCTTGTGAGCAAAGAAATTTCCTATAAAGAGATATTTAAAGTTGTGTGAGACGGTGTCAGAATGACTCCGAAATCCCCTGTTTTATTTTAGAAATCATTATAAATTGTACAAAAATGGTTATAAGATAAAATTTATATGCTTAGACTCCTTAATGAGTCTAGTTTCAAATGAAATCAAATAAACACATTTTTAATCCTGTAAAATGATAAATTTGATTCGTAGTGAAGAGTGGTCAGATTAGTCAAACAGTGAAACAGGGGAAACTTTAAGAAAAATCTGGTATTGATTGGCCAAACCCAAAATTCTGGAAATTTTATGGATGGAAGATATACGAGTCTACATTCAGGAAAAATTAACGGTAAGTGATTTGGAGTTTTGTAGCTCCAGTTATTAATAATTTAGTGACTATTGCTCAGGAAAAACAGCTTGTGCTGAATTTGAGATTATGTTGTAAACCTTGATAACTTGTTTTAGTTGCTCATAAGCTATTGATTAAACCCATACGTGAATTCTAAATTGTGATATTGGAAAATGATAGATGTAGATTCAGCCAAGACAATGTGTATACGTGAAAGTATATGTGGTATGTGAAGTATATTTGGATAATTGTGATGTGAATACATGAAAATTTATATTTTGATTTAGGATTTTATGTGATGGATGTGAACATGCGTATGTGTGATAAGGCCGAATGGCCAATGTGATGAATGTGAACCCGTATATATATGTGTGATAAGGCCGAATGGCCAATGTGATGAATGTGAACATGCGTATGTGTGATAAGGCCGAATGGCCAATGTGATGGATGTGAACATGCGTATGTGTGATAAGGCCGAATGGCCAATGTGATGAATGTGAACCCGTATATATATGTGTCATAAGGCCGAATGGCCAATGTGATCAATGTGAACCTGTATATATATATGCGTGATAAGGCCGAATGGCCAATGTGATGAATGTGAACATGCGTATGTGTGATAAGGCCGAATGGCTAATGTGATGGATGTGAACATGCGTATGTGTGATAAGGCCGAATGGCCAATGTGATGAATGTGAACCTGTATATATATGTGTGTGATAAGGCCGAATGGCCAATGTGATGAATGTAAACATGCGTATGTGTGATAAGGCCGAATGGCCAATGTGATGAATGTGAACATGCGTATGTGTGATAAGGCCGAATGGCCAATGTGATGAATGTGAACCTGTATATATATGCGTGATAAGGCCAAATGGCCAATGTGATGAATGTGAACATGCGTATGTGTGGTAAGGCCGAATGGCTAATGCGAAACGTGTATGAGATGGATATGTGGTAAAGCCAAATGGCTAATGTGAGATATGTACGAGATGTGTATATATATATTGTGGCCAAATGACAAACGGTGAAAGGTGTGTATTATTAGATTTTTGGACGAGGCAAATGAATTACAAATATGACAGTCGATGTGAATGTTGTAACATGTGATTAAATGTACATGAAACTTGGAAATATATTCCAGGTAAGACCCGATGACTACGTGTGGATATTATGTCCGGGTAAGACCCGATGACTACGTGTGGAGATTATGTCCGGGTAAGACCTGATGACTACGTGTGGAGATTATGTCCGGGTAAGACCCGATGACTACGTGTGGAGATTATGTCCGAGTAAGACCCGATGACTACGTGTGGAGATTTTGTCCGGGTAAGACTCGATAACTTCATGTGGAGATTTCGTCTGAGCTAAAGGTCTCACCGATAATCCGAGTAGAGGTTAGAGCTATAAGACTTCGTAATAAGAATTGCATATAAATATATTCAATGCGAAAGGTTAAACAGGTATGTACTCCAAGTTTATATGTGAGCTTGATTTGAACTAAATCATAAGGTAGTTATGTGATGCATATGAGAGCAATCTATGAGACTATTCCTATGATTATGTGAGCTCGGATCAGTGTGAGAGGATATGTGAAATCATACAATATATCTATGTCACATGAGCTCACTTTTATGTGAAAGTTTATCTGCCTATTGTATATGATGAGATGTGCATATTCGGTAAAGGGATGGTGTGCCCGAAGGAAGAGTGAAATAAAAATACGAACAACTATGTTATAATTTGATTGTTATCTGTTGTCACTGCTTAAAACTTACTAAGCATTGTAATGCTTACTCTGTTTACTTTGTTTTCTCTGTTTTATAGATCTCATTGCGAAGCTACAGGCTCAGGGATCGTCAGCAACTAGTCACACTATCACTATCCACTGCTTGTTACTGTTATGTTTAGAATTATTTTATGGCATGTATAGAATAGACTAGTGGCGGAAGAATATTTTTGGTTAATGTATATAAGCCATGCGAAAATGGCATCTTTTGAATGTTTACTTAGAGAAGTTTATTTTATCCCTGCTGTGCTTAGTACTTATTTAAATGAATGATCTTTATTTCAAGAAAAAGTTCAAAATTTTACTATTCTGACATGAGTTACAAGTCCGGTAATGCCCTTACCTATTCCGGCGACGGTTACGGGATAGGGGTGGTACATATCATCTGATATGGGTGCTTTCTTAATGCTCAATATAGTATTATTATATTTGCGATTACACTATCTCTATTTTCTTATGATTCTATGTGATTGTCTGCAAGGGATATTCTTTTAACAGAGATGGCCATATCTATATGATCTAAAATTTTTGGTTTGATCTTGGGAGTACAGTGGTATATTTACCAGATTTATAGATGTTGTGTTTCTACATTGTTTGCTGAGGAACCATTTTCTATTTTCTTTTGGGTTCCAAATGCAGTATTGACAATTGGGGATTTTATCTATTTTTATGGTTTAGACATTAGTCTTATTATGGTATTATGATTTCTATATGATAGAGTGGCTTTAGTATGGTTCAACGCTTCGATGATTAATGGATGTGATAACTTTATTATTAATCCTTTCTATTTTCTTCAAAGAGGGTTGACATTGGCAAAAGTGTAAACGGTGAAAGATCAAGTCAAATTTGTGTATCGGTTATTATTCCCAGTTAATCTTGATAAATGTCCATGGGTTGAAAGCGAGATGTTACGTCACATTTGAATTATTTTGTTTTTAAAGATCTTTGATTATTATCTTGAAGAAATTGCAATAAATGTATATTTGAGTTATCCTGACAACAAGAAGAAAGGTTTTCTTTGAAAGGTTATTGATCAACAGCCAAATCGATTCAGTTGTTTAGCCTGATGGGATTATTTGCTTGAAGGTTATTGGATATGTGTTTAATTTATCCTTGGAAATA
>NC_053424.1:29841335-29915554 GCF_007990345.1 Gossypium hirsutum
TTTGATAGGAAATAATGCTTCGTGTAAATCGCAGTTGGAACAATTAAAGAAGTTTGATGGAGTTGTCAGAAACTGCGCCCAAGGCATATGAGTGGAGAATGGCATGGCTGGATTGAGCAAAGAGGACTTCTTGATGGGCAAGGAATTTGCAAACTGAATTTCTGTGAGCCCTGTGTTTTTGGGAAGCAAAGAGAGTTCGATTCACTAGAGGAATCCATAACACGAAGGAAACGTTGGAGTATATTCATTCTGATCTGTGGGGCCATCCAGAGTGCCTTCGAGAGGTGGAGCTAATTATATGCTAACTTTATTGATGATTTTTCCAGAAAAGTTTGGGCGTTCTTCCTGAAGCAGAAAAGCGATGTGTTTTCCGCATTTAAGTCTTGGAAAATTATGATTGAAAAACAGACGGGAAAACAGATAAGATACCTCCGTACAGACAATGGCTTAGAGTTCTGTTCTGATGAGTTTAATAGATTGTACAAGTCAGAAGGGATCATGAGACACTTGACAGTTCGTCATACTCCACAGCAAAACGGCGTTGCAGAACGAATGAACAGAATGATCATGGAGAAGGTTCGATGTATGTTGTCAAATGCCAACTTACCGAAGTCATTTTGGGCAGAAGTACCCTCTACTGCATGTTTTTTGATCAACCGATCTCCATCCATTGCCATTGAGAAAAAGACTCCACAAGAGGTATGGTCTGGTAATCCTGCTAATTATTCCGATTTAAAGATTTTTGGGTGTCCTGCGTATGCTCATGTTGATAATGGAAAATTGGAACCGAGATCCATTAAATGCGTTTTTCTTGGTTATAAAGCTGGTGTAAAAGGCTATAAGTTATGGTGTCCTGAAAATAGAAAAGTTGTGATTAGCAGAGATGTTGTTTTTGATGAAACTGCTATGCTACCTAACTTATCTCTTAAAGACTCTTCCAATAAAGAAAACAAAAGCAGGTGGAGCATCAGATTAATACAGAATCAACTCCTCAAGCCAGTACAAAAATTGAGAATAGAGTTGCTTCTTCACCGCAATACTCTATCGCCAAAAATAGAACAAGAAGAGAAATTAAACCTCCAAAGAAGTATGTCGAGGCTGATCTAGTTGCTTATGCTTTAAATGTGGCTGAAGATATAGATGCGAATCAAGAGCCATTTAATTATTCTGAGGCGATTAGCTGTGAAGACTCAGAAAAGTGGATGTTTGCTATGCAAGAGGAGATGAAATCACTCCACAAAAATAGAACATGGGATCTTGTAAAACTTCCTAAAGGTAAAAAGGTTGTTCACTGTAAATGGGTGTTTAAAAAGAAAGAAGGGACTCCAGGAGTTGAAGAACCGAGATATAAAGCAAGGCTTGTTGCAAAGGGTTACAGTCAAATTCCAGGAGTGGACTTCACAGATGTGTTCTCTCCAGTTGTAAGCATAGGCCATGCATGATTTGTAGCTTGAGCAGTTAGATGTGAAAACTGCATTTCTGCAAGGAGAACTTGAGGAGGATATTTACATGCAACAACCAGAGGGTTTTACAGTCTCGAAAAAAGAGGACTATGTTTGCTTGCTGAAAAAGTCCCTTTACGGTTTGAAACAGTCACCAAGACAGTGGTACAAGAGGTTTGATTCCTTTATGACTTCTCATGATTCAAAAGAAGTAGTTTTGACAGTTGTGTCTACTTTAAGAAAAACAGTGATGGTTATTTTGTGTATCTACTTCTTTATGTTGATGACATGTTGATAGCAACAAAAGATAAAGTAGAGATAAGAAAGGTCAAAGCCCAACTAAGTGAAGAATTTGAGATGAAAGATTTAGGACCAGCAAAGAAGATACTTGGTATGGAGATTCTTGAGATAGAAAATCAAGTAAATTGTACCTAAGTCAGAAGGGTACATTGAGAAAGTTCTTTGCAGGTTCAATATGCAGAGTGCTAAGCCTGTTAGTACTCCTTTAGCAGCTCATTTCAGACTTTCATCAGCTTTGTCTCCACAATCAGATGATGAGATTGAGTATATGTCACATGTTCCTTACTCTAGTGCAGTAGGATCTCTCATGTATGCTATGGTTTGTTCACGTCCAGATTTATCATATGCAGTCAGTGCAGTTAGCAGATACATGGCGAATCCTGGTAAAGAACACTGGAAAGCAGTTTAGTGGATTTAAGATACTTACGAGGTACTACTGATGTTTGCTTACAGTTTGGAAGAACTAGAGATGGAGTCATTGGGTATGTTGATGCTGATTTGCTGGAGACCTTGATAGAAGAAGATCTCTCACAGGTTATGTCTTTACAATCGGAGGTTGTGCAATCAGTTGGAAAGCCACTTTGCAAACTACAGTCGCTTGTCTACCACTGAAGCTGAGTACATGGCGATTACTGAGGCTTGTAAAGAAGCTGTTGGTTGAAGGGACTCTTTAGTGAACTTAATGAAGACCTTCAAATCAGCACAGTATTTGTGACAGTCAGAGTGCATCTTTCTTACAAAAGATCAAATGTTTCATGAGAGAACAAAACACATTGATGTTCGGTATCATTTTGTTCGTGATATTATTTCTCGTGGTGATATTATTGTGAGCAAAATTAGTACTCATGAAAATCCTGCATATATGATGACTAAGTCACTTCCTATAACCAAGTTTGAGCATTGCTTAGACTTGGTTGGTGTTCATTGTTGAAGTTAAACCCTTAAGGGGTTTTATGGAAGAGGTGGAGAACTTGTTTATTGAAAGTTCGCGATGAAGAACTTGTTCATTGAGAATTTGTGTCAAGGTGGAGATTGTTAGAATTAAGTGACCCAAATTCTTATTTAAATAAAATACGATGGAAATAAAATAAAAGTAAAATCCATATAGAACTAGACTTCTTTTATTTTATTTTAGAATAAGGTTTTTTAAACCTTATTAAACTCCATCTATTTTATATTGATTAGGATAAGGTGTTTCAATCCTACTAGAATATAGCTTTACAAGCCTATAAATAGACATAGTCTATTCCTCTTGTATTGATTCAAATTTTTCGACATAGTGAATTTTCTTCTCCTCTGCCCGTGGTTTTTTTCCCGAAAGGGTTTCCACGTAAAATTTGTGTGTTCTTTATTTATTTATTTTATTTTATTTTTATTTTTTCATAGAATTCTTTAAGAAATACCAAGTTTGATTACTCTTTAAAATTACAAGCGAGATTATCTTATTTTATTTTTCTGTCTCTTAGAGTTTTTTTTTAAGATCATAACAATGAGGTTTGTTTTTCTTTGATTAATTTATTATTTGAGTGTTTATGATTTCATATTCTAATAATGACACAAACACGTACTGTTGAAGGGTAGAATGATAAACCTATGACGAGACATCAATGCTGTATTTGTTAAAAAAATCCACACCGACGTGTTGCTTGCAATGTCACTTAACCTTTTATCGTTTATGGACTTATGAGACAAGACATTAGTACAATGGCTATAGCAATTTCTATGGGCTTAAACGACTTCTGACGAGGCAAAAAGAACATCAAACAAAGTGCATGCGTGGTGGTGAGAGGGATCACCATCAAAATATTATTATCATTTGAATCTTCGGTATTGCGATATAAATATTTATTTCATTTTAATTTTTAGTTTCCATTATAATTATTGTTATTTCTTTAAAAATATTGGTATTCTTTACAATTATCAATATCGTAATAGAAATATTTCTAACGGATAATAAATTTTTAATGGATTCCAAAATATTTAACCAAACACCAAAATCTCTAACGGATACCAAATTTTTTGACAAATACCAAAATCACAAAAAATCAAAATTTCTAGTTGATACCAATTTTTTTTAATGAAAACCAAAATTTCTAACGGTTATCAAAATCTTTAACCAAATGCCACAATTTCTAACGGATACTAATTTCTTTAATGAATATAGTTCATTTTTTTTCTCACTGGAATTTGTAATTTTTCTTGTAAAACAATTTTTAAAAATATTTTCCTTTTAGATCTTTTTCTTTTCTCTTCGGAAATTTAAAGTCTCCCAAACCCCAAAATTAGTTTCAAGACCACCCTCTTTTTTTTTTTCGATACAAAACTAACACTCAAAAGAATTTTTTGATAAAATCTTTCAAAAAAACAAAAGAGAAAGAAAAACCTGGTAAACATATTTGACAAGAATGAAGATTAGTAAGACTACTTTGCATGAGAAGTTGCCGACTTTTTATGTAAATTTTGGTATTTGTTACTTAAAATTTTAGTATTTCACTAGAGATTTTGATATCCTTTATAGAATTTAGTATTTAATAAAAAGAATTTAAAAACTTATTGAGAAAAATCGGTTACAAATTTTATTTTATATAGAAGCTTACGAAAGGTATATATATTAACAAACGTACTTAACAATTTTCGATGTATGTATACAAAGATTCTTTATAGCAAAAGGGAGTTAGTTTTGCCGCGTAATCGATGATTGGCATTAATATTAATAAAAACAAAACTTTTAGCTTCATTTTTTGTTTTTTTATTAGTCTTTTTCTTTTGAGAATCTTCAATAAGTTTTGATAAGTTACACTTGACTATTATATCATCTTTGGACCACAAAAATATTTATACTAATAATATACATATGGAAAAGGTTTTGAAACCGAAACTTTTTGCGTTTTATATATGATGACTGAGAGAAACAATAGAACAGATTAGAAAAAGATTAGTCGGCCGTTTTTCTCTACTTTAAAATAATCTTGTTATCATTATTTGCTAAAAAGTTATCAATCTGAATTGATGTTTAATGAGGTTATATTTAAAATTTTGATTTCTTATATTCTTAATTTTTTTGAATGATCCTATTTTCATACTTTTATTTAAATTAGTATCGGATCAAAGACTATGTGAAGCGAGTAAAAAATTTTCGTTTTGGCTTTTAAAAATAATAATTTTGTTTAAGTTCCTCTTAACATAAAATTTTAAAGTTTAACTCTCTCAAAATTATATAATTTTATGTTAATCTAATCAACATTAATTAAATTACTGGTATTTCAATTAAAACAATGTAACTTGAAAAACTTAAAAAGCTAACGTGTTAGCATGTTGTAATTTTGATGAATCATGGGTTTGCTTAGTTTGCATGTCGTTGTTGTTGTTCTGACGTGTTTGGGTCCCGTAAGATCTTGCTACCCAAAAGATTCTTTAATAGCCCCAGTGTCACTCACATTTACACACTGTCATTTCAGTCTTATATACCATCATTTGTCAAAATTTATATAAATATAAATATATTAATTATCAACTTGGTAACTTATTTATTGCACAATAGTACATATTAGCTAACAAATAGTATTTGAATCATAGGCGGATTTTAGGACTTAATTTTGGGGTTTAACTAAAAGTTTTAAAAATTTTAAGAATTTGATGAGATTTTTTTCATAAAAGTTGGGGGTATAATTAAAATTTTTAAAAATTTTGTAAGATTATTGAAAATTTTGAAGAAAAAAAGTAAAAAAAATTAATTAAAAATTTCAAAAAAATTACAACGAATAATGAAGATTTAAAAAAATTTAGGGTATCAAATTTACTAATAAAAACCACAAGCTAATTTATCAAATTAAAATGTTTAAGTATGAGATATTTATGGATAAGAATGAATTAAATTTAATTGGGTTTTGATTAGAGTTGAGTTAATTTTTTTTGAATTAGTCAAGTTGACAAGTCTTATTTATTATTCTAGCTCAATTTGAATTTTTTTTGTATTGAGTCGAGTGAAATGAGACTCAAGTCAAGTTGAGTCAAATAAATTTATTCAAGTTAAATTAAAAATAAAAATTAAAAGGTTATATTGAAATCTTGTTGACAATATGTCGAAATTCTAAGTTAAAAAACATAGATATTATATATATATTATAAAACTCTTTTAAAACAAAATAAGAGAAAATAATAAGATAATTAATGTGATAAATTTGATTTGACAATTTACTTGTTTAAAGCATTAAATTTATCATTTTGAATTTTAAAAAAAATTATAATTTAGCATTTTTATATTTTTTTAATTTAATTAAATTTTAATAAATTTAGTTTTTAGTTTATATATATCTTATAAAATTTTGGAAAAATATTTTATAAATATTCTGAAATTTGAAGATTATTTTGAATTTTTTGTAATTTTCTTTGAGCGGACCTAATTGTACATTTTCAAAACTATCAAGGACCTAAGGGGTATTCATATCAATTTGTTATTCGATTTGTAAAGAATTATTTATTTGAGTTTATTCGAAAAATTTGAATAACTCAATTCGATTAACACAAAATTTGAAAAAATTTAATTTTTCAAATTGAATTTAGTTTTAATCACCATTAGATTTTGATGTGATATAAATATCTATATATTTACTTAAAGTTAATCTAGTCCAATAATTATAGTATTAATATCCATCCAGACTCACCTATATTACGAAGTGAATGGTAAGACTTATTAAAATTTTGCATTATTTTTAAGAAATAAAATGTTTTCATATAGTGTGTATTAATATATTTTATTATTTCTATCATAATTTTATATAAGATAATTATTTGATATATTAAAAATAAAATTTAAAAATAGTCATATGTCTAATTGATATTTAAAAAATTAAATGTAATATAAAATGATTTTTTAACTTGTAAAATTAAGGGATAAATATCAAATTTATACATGAACTTTGTTCTAATGTGTAATTTGATACATAAACTTTGATTTGGTGCTATGTACTTGAAACTTGAATTGTGGTTCATATGTATACATGAAACTTTGATTTTAATTTTAATTTATACATTTAAAGAAATAAATAAATACATATATTTTTGTGTCGGATTAATATAATAGTTTGTATATGCAATATATCAAAATAAAATGGTGCTAATTTGATAATATCGTTAGTGATTTTTGAAAATTGAATCAAATTAAAATTTAATATATACAATTGTATAAAATCAAAATTTATATATAATATTACACATTAAACCAAAGTTCATAGATAATTTTCTTAAAATTAAACACTTAACCCTTAATGTATTAGGCAATAATCCATTTATATTCTTTTTGGCACCACCTATTTATATAATTATGTTTTGAGTATGATTTTATTTTAATTTTTTCTCATTTGTGATCTTACATCCTTACTACTTTCATGTGGAACTCTTTCTACATATGAAATGAAGTTTGGAATGAGAAGGAAGAAATGGGGGTCTAAGCTAGAAGGCACTTGTATATAATGTGAACGGGAAAATAAAAGAGAACTTTAAAAGGGCAGTGATGTAAATAAAAGGATGAAGAGGGTGAAAGCAGAATAAGTAAAAATACCCGGGCCCCACCTGGGAGATATTGCCTTTTAATGAACATCAGAACAAAAGAGATTAGCTTCCGTTTTTTGTTTGGAAGCAAAATAACGGCTTTATCTCATGATTGTATTTTGGTCTGTTTCTTACAAAAACTCCATCATCATCATCTTCTTCTTCACCTCTTTTATACTTTTCCCACTTTCTTCTTTCTCCCTAAGTATAAATACACTTACTCACACATATCTCTGCTATCAAAATTCATTTGATAAATTCATCCTAATCCCCCTATTTTTGGGCTCTTTTACCAATTCCTTTCCTGGTGAATTGGTTAGGGAATTTTGTTGCTGTTTACTGAAGAAAAAATCTCTAATTACCCAAAAATGGAGCTTGAGAAAGTTTCCGTAGCAGAGGTGGGTGAGAAGAGAAGTAGAAAAGGAGGGTTGAAACAAGGGAAAGCTAACGGAGGTGTCGACCATGGCGCTGATCAATCGGAGCATGAGATGCATATATGGACTGAAAGAGAAAGGAGGAAGAAGATGAGGAATATGTTCTCTAGTCTTCATGCTTTGCTACCTCAACTTCCTGCGAAGGTAATTAAAATATATATAATATGAAAATAGTTTAAGATCATCGGCAGGAAAAATAAGAGATTATTTGTTTTCCATGATATCTATATCCAATTCCAACCTTCATCACAAGTTTGAAAGTGTGCTTCAATGAAAAAAAAAATAGGTTTTCTTGATTTTTACACATGCATGCATATGGCTTATAAGGTCATTACATGTTGTTAGATGCACCTATGAAGTTGCTTAAGTGTTTACTCAGTCTTGTACAGGCGGACAAGTCTACCGTTGTTGATGAAGCAGTAACATACATAAAAAACCTTCAACAGACTCTCAAAACACTTGAAAAACAAAAGCTTGAGAAATTAAAGAATTCAGCAACGGTTGATTACGAACAATCATCCATAATCACGTCGCAGGTGCAACCTCCTGAATCAAGGGAAGCATTCTTTACTGATAATCAGGGACCAACAAATAACTATCCGATGACCATAGACATGTCTCAGACATTTCCAGCCCAAGCTTCACCAGCTTGCTTTCAGACATGGTTTTCATCCAATGTAGTCATTAGTATGTGTGGGGATGATGCACAAATCAATGTCTGTTCCCCAAGGAAGCCAGGGACATTCGCCACTATCTTGTACATACTAGAAAAGCATCAATTGGAGGTGGTTTCGGCTCACATTTTCTCAGATCAATATCGTACCATGTACATGATCCATGTTCATGTAAGTGCACTCTTAAACCACTTGGCCTCTTAAAATTTACCAGATTTAAGACAACGCTCATCTTTAGGATACAATGCTTTTAAGAAAATTTGTAAGTAAATTGAATGTGATGAACAGTGGAGACAATAAACAATAGAAAGATTTAATGTTTTGCTTCATGAATAGTTGTTATTCAGAAACATTGTAGCATTTGATGAGTTTATATACTTTAAGAAACATATGTCCCATACTAACACTTTTCTTGACATGGATTAGGCTGGTGGAGCATCTGAACAATTTCCGGAGTTACTGTCGATAGAAGAGACATTTAAGCTGGCTGCAGGAGAGATGAACTTATGCCTCTTTTCGTGTTAACAATACTAGAAAATCATCAAAAAAAGCTTGGTCAGCACTTTCCATTGTAATACAAAGGGTTATTCTAGTGAATGACTCACGGAAACCCACTGGGATTGCACCCTAGTTTAGTATATCCCTACAGGAAGTTGATGAAGGTGACTGTCTGCATGTTAAAGCAAATCTATTGCTATTGTTGGGATTTTGTGCCTTTAATGAAATGATTTTGTTATTATGATTGTAATTTTTTAAATAGATTAGTTAAGTAAAATTTTTATGATTAAATGTTATGTTTTATATAATTGTTTTTAATAGTTTTTGAATGAAAAGCAAAATGGATAAATAAGTATTAACTAATAATAAGTTGTATAGTAGGGATGAATTACGATACAGGAAAATAACTTATATTAATACGTAATCTAAATGGTTTGTAGTATTAAAGAATAAAAAATGAACAATTGATTTATTGGACTATTATGTTGTTTATTAAGTCCAACAGGAAAGATATCTTGTATTAGATATTGAAGCAGTTGACTCTAGAAGATAAAAAAACCATAAGTGTGATTGTTTAGATTTACAATACATCGGATAGGACCTAAGTAGAATTTATCCATAAATTTTTTATGGAATTTTTCCCTTGTGATATTCATAGTATGACTTACTCTAATATTGAATAAGCGATTGATTATGTATATGTAACTCGTATACTTTGATATATTGAAAGTTTGTATTCCAATGATCTCAAAACCAAAACCTTGTATGTTGGGTATGTGACTTTTGCATGACATGACTTCATTTACATTAGTGAAATTCGTAGTTCATTTAAAAAATAAATGGTATTCGCTCCTTGGCATTGCATAGATTATAAAAAATAAAGTGGCCACAGGTTAATCGTCTAGGATAAATTATTGTTATTACTATTTGTTAGTAATCTTATTCTTCATTATGGAAGATGTAACCATGAGATAAAATAGGATCGTATTGGGTGAATGAATTTAACCCAAAGAGATTCAGAATATCCTATGGGGGTATCACACTACTGAAAATATCATTGGAGAAAATATAAATATAATTTGCTTTTTTAATGGTATATAATGGGGAGTTCAGTCATAATACTTTTAGTGGATTGACACCATTCCTAAATAATGTTGTACTTAATAGACGAAGAGTCAAAACTTAATTAGAAATTATTTAAGCCTTAATTATATATATTTGTAATTGATCCTTTTACTAGTTTAACACAATCCTACATGGATTGCAAATTAGAATCGATATGATAAATGAATAAAAAATGGCGATTGAGAAATATATTTCATGAATTACTATTTGCAGTAAAACCCTAATTAATTCTTTTTCTTTGAATTAATATTTAATTGAATGTAATTAATTAGGTGAGTTCAGATTGAAAATTAAATTTATTAGTCATCTTTTTTACTAAATAGGACAATTAAATCTATTTATTCATAAATTGTAATACAGTAAAGTCGTAATGACTTTAACGAAATTAGAATGGGTTGAGAAAATCATAATTAATTAAAATTTTGGGAATAGAAATTTAGTTATTGAGTTGAATAATTATATGAGCTTATTTTAACTTCATTTAAAACTGGTCATTTGTTGATGTGAGAATGACTTGGGATATATATTAGTATGATGCAAATCACTTTTAAGATTAAATTAGAAAAAATACAAAAATATAGGGATTAAAATATATTTTTTTTACTTTCATCTGAAAGGGCATAGATGAAAATTTCACTACCCATGGACATTTATTACATATTAAATATGATTTTATGAAATTTTGGGTTCGATAAGTGCCATTTGGTTGCGAAGAATGTGTAATAAGAGGTAAAAAAAAGAGAGGTTAAAGTGCTATTTATTTAAAAAGGAGTACTTTGATCATTTCATATAATATTATGAATGGTTTGTAATATTAATGTGATATTAAATTATTAAATTTAAATTTATTTTAAAAAGAAATCAGTGATAATGATTGAAAATACAAAATTATGGAAAACGAACTAAATAGAGAGTTGAAAAAATCCGAAGACCTAAAATGCAAGTAGAAAAGTATTTTGATTCTTAAATGAGTAATAAATTACAGAAAACTCAAAATTCAAGTTATCTTGAATTTATTATTATTATTATTATAAAAAGATAAAAAAGTACATATAATATGAGTGGCGGGGTGTGGCCCACACCATGGCCGTCTGGGCCTCTTGTTATGAAAGCCGGATTGGCTCTAAACCTTTAAAAGGGCAAAAAAGAAAGAGAGATAGTCATGCATGTTTTTAACGTGGGGAAGGGAGAAAGTAAGGCTCATCCCCTTCCCAAACCACATGGCTAAGTGGGGAAAGGGAGAATTTTACTATTTTTTTATTAAATTTAAGTCTAAACTTTTATTTTTCATTACAAATAAGTGTGAAATCAACTGTTAAACTTCCTTCACTAGTTTCACCATTTTGAACTTAAAAGTGTATGAGTTTAGTAAGAGAAAATTCATGACCATTGAGAGAAGCTTCAAATAAAGTAAGGTATAATTTTCTTACCGTCATTATTGTGTATATGTAGGTATCCTATAAATGGGTTTTTAGTTTGAGTAATTTTCTTCTTAAAATTGTGGTTATGTTTGTTGGAAGAAATGGTGAGACAAAAGAGAACTTGTTTTCAAGCCATGAGAAATGAGATTCAAATGTTGAAAAAGAAGGAAAAAAATATTTTCAAATTTTTTATTCATCCAAAGGTAAGTAATTTTGAATTTTGTTATTTTCCATTAATATTGAATTTATGATTTCAATAATTAGTGGAGTAATGATAATTGATGTGAAATATATATGTAAGATTATTGAAATACATGGCTTAATTTGAGAATGTTAGTTTAATGCAAAATTTGACTTGATCTAGTGAAAACAAATTTAAAGAGTGTTGAGAGAACAATTAATGCTATGAATAGTTGGAAATGTGGTAATGAATAATAATAACTGGTTAAATTTCAACTTGTAAATTATGAAATGTAATACTCAAATTCGATTTAGATGTTGCGGTCAAATTTGGAAGCTTATATTAATGCATTGAAATTTTACTTTTCAGAACTTGTCTAGTTACGAACTCGGAAATCAAAGTTAAATAAAAAAAACTTGCCACAATTCCTTGATAGGAAAAATTTATCGCTCTTAAAACGTTTGTGTGAATTTATTAATTGTTAAATTAATAAACTCAATTTCATGAAATCATAACGCTTAAGTCACTTGCTACATAAAACTTGTAATTTCGAATAAAACCTTACAGTGGAAATTTCGAAGTTGATAATTTGAAAACCATTATTTCGATAAGTGAAAACGTATAACTTTACCAATTGAGCATATTCTAAAACTTTCGTTATTAACTTTCATAAAGCTTATTTCAAATTTGTAGTAGAAAAATTCTTAGCTTGTTTAATTTTAAAATCAAAGCACTGTGCTTAATTGACAAAATTCATGCAGAAATTTTTAACTAAGTAACAAAAACCCATAACTGAAAATAAACCTAAAAAATTAGTCCAAAAACCAAAGTCTACAAAACTTAATTATTAATAAATCAAACCATTTTATGCGAGAAAACTAATTCGAGTTCCCAAACGCTGCCCAACCTAATTCTGTCAATTACCTGAAATGAAGAAATGAAAATGGTGAGATATAAAGCTTAGTGTGTAACTTATCTCAGACGAAAACACAAATATCACATTAAACATACCAAAATAACACAGATAATTTCATCAAACTCGAATGGCAAAATTTTTGCATGGATGGTTATGTCAATGCAATATTTCTGAAAAACGAAATACAAATTTTTCAGAAAACTTCCTACCCAGCTCTGCTGCACACCAAATTAGAATTCTGTAGAACTCGTCCATCCAGAAACACACCAATTAAGTCATCCTGAGTTTTCTAGAAACGATGACCTGCCAACCCGAGTTGCTCGACAACGATGGCTTATCAATATGTAGTTAAACTGCCAGATCAAATATATGTGGTCAAGCCACTATATTGCAGTCAAGCTGCCAGAATAAATATGTGGTTAAACCACTAGATAGTGCAGATCATTGAACTTCTAGAACTTTATCTTTACCATATTATCCCAACCCTATACAATGTGACATGGCATGCAAAAATACAGATTCAGAATAGTAAGCATGTCAAATATGCAATCATATATTTAACAAAATTTAATAGGTATGAGGTTTCATGCTTTGCAGAGCATATATATTAGATTTCAATAATTACAAATCACTTTAATCAGAATTGCCACAATGTCACATGCTATGGGAATTGAATAAATCATAACATATCAATAATCGTATATACTTAACTAATAAAAAACATGCCGATAATGCTCACTATTTTACATATAAGAACCACGTTGTATAAAGCAACATACATCCAAAATTTATGCAATCATATCATAACAACAGTTTTCTTTTAACATACATCATACGTATCATCTATCAAACCTACAGAATCACTGACCTTGAATCGCACTTCAAAACACGACACTAACTAGAATTTACAGAAAATGGGCCCACATGTCTGTGTGGCCTACACAGCCTAACTAGCTCAGTCGTGTGGCCCACACAGACTAACATGCACTTGTGTGGCCTACACGACCCATTTAACCCATCCTATGTGGTCTACACGGTCTATCACATAGCCTAGTGCAAGGCCGTGTGGCTCACTCGATTTGGCACACAACTGTGTGGTGTCAATAGTAGGTTTTTTTGGCTTTACATCGTTCACTATTTTTACGAGATAGAGTTACACACCTTACTGTTATGCAATACGAACACACTAGTACAATTCTAGAACCTAAAATATAGCATCCAAAGTTACTGATTAGCAATCACACTACATTCAAAAATAATACTTGGCCCCTACTTGATTAGAGTATTCAACCACAAACGTTAGAACTTCTGACCTTAACAAAAAGAATCGGTCCCTAACTAAGGTATACTGTCCCCTTACCTTTGAAAGATGGCCAATGAAAGCCTTAATTTGCCAAAGACAACAACTTTAACTTGCTGGAGGAGAGCTTTGCACCACACGTGCTTCATCTTAGCAGAAACGCAAAGAAAGGAAGTAATAATTAACACTATCCAAAAAGAACACAATTCACTTACCCCGAGAGACACACACATTACAAACTGCTAACAACAGAAAACCAATAGAGTGACGACTCAAGTTAAAATAATAGCCCAAAGATGAGAAGGCGACAAAGATGAAAATACACAAATACAGAAAAGTATAGAAAAGAATGAAAAATTTTGTAAAAAGAATGTTGAAGAACTTTTCTTTGACACTTACGAATTAATGTGAAAAAAGCAAAATGAGGAAAAGATAGAGAAGAGGGGAAATGAGATAGAGGAACATGAGAGTGGGAAGTGGAAGAGATATTTTGGGATATTTTTCAAAAAAAAAATTCTAAAAAAAGCCGATATACTACTAATAACTATCATATCATATTTCCCCAGAATTTGAATTTAACCCAAATTCTGGAAACATAAGCGGCACAGACAAAGAATAGGAAAACTATTTTTGCTTCGCCCGCATAGGATTCAAACATGGGATCTCTGGGTAGGCTAAAACCATACCATTGAACCAATAGGTTCATTCTTGTCAACAGTTGAGTAAAATTAATGGATAACTTAATACCCAAAGTTAGGAGTTGGAATAAAAATAACAAAAATCTAAGGGAAGGGAATGAACACATGACCTCTCACACACAAACACAACACTTAACCATTTCTACTAACTCGATTTTTAGGATGTGACATGAAAATTCGATACAAAGAATCAAAATAGTTAAAAAATGTAGAAGTTTAATTATTGAAGAAACTAATAGTGTTATTATAATGTCCTAAAGTTAATAATCTACAATGTTTTTAATTGAGTGTCAAAATAATTTTATAAATTGTTATTAGTGATATTATCAAGTGATGACATAATAAAAAATTGTTGAAAAAAGTTAAAATAATTATATAAAAGCGTATAAATGCTTGAATACATGTTGATGGTATAAATCTGTAATGGCCAGTTTTCAGTGGTGTTGGAAACAGTGGTTTTAGGGCCACAAAATCCTATGAGTAAGTTCGTAAATATTATATTTAATATTTACGAGTTAATTGTGACTTTGAAAAGGTTTTTGATATAGTTATTTTTTTTATTTTATAAGCGATTTATTAAGTTCAAGTGGTAAGACCTTAAGGTCAAATGGTTTTAGAAAATGAGGTATCGGGATCTCATTTCTATAAATTAAGTTGTAAATAATTTTATAAATATTTACTGATTGTCATTAAGGTGGTATTAAAGTTTCATTAAAAATATTAACGTTTCAATGGTTCATTAATTAAAAAGGACTAAATTGTAAAAGATGTAAAGCTTAATCACTCTTTGATTTGATTGATTAAAAGACTTATTGAAGAAATGAAAAGGGACTTAAATGGTAATTAAATCATTTAAGGGTTAGTGGAAAAATATGGGCATTGATTTGGTGTTTTAATTAATTATTAACAAAGCGTAAAATTTTAATTTGATAAATTAAATTAAGTTAAATAAAAAGAAAATTTATCATCATCTTTTAATTTTGGTCTTCTTCGCGGAATGGGTAAAAGGAAGGAAGCCATTTTTATACCTTCAATTTTCGGCAACTTCACAAGCTAATTGGTATGTGATTTTAGCTCCGTTTTTAATATTTTTTATGTTTTTGAGATTGTTGCAATTAGGTCTAGCTAGCCTATACCTTTGATTTTGAAACTATTAAAGATTTTGAATTTTCCATTGATGAATCTTGTGGTTTTTGATGTTAGATGATGAGTTTGGAATGTTTATTGATATTTGAAAGTATTTTGTTAAGTGATTTTGATGAATTTTTTGATTAGGGACTAATTTATTAAATTAATAAAAGTATAAGGATTTAATGTGAAATTTTTGCATAAATGGGATTTTTTTGAATATCATGAACATTCAGATAGCTTTGGTTTGTATTAAAAATGGTTAATTTGCATGTTTTGGGCTCAGGGACTAAATTGAATAAAAGTAAAACTTTAGAGGCAGTTTTGTAAAAATGTCAAAAATGACCAAATTGCATGAAATGAATTATTTTATTTTCTAAATTAATAAATTAAATGAAATCATTAATTTAAATTAAGATCGGGTGAAAAATCGAGGAAATGGAAAATTACCAAAATGCCCCTAAGTCTGGGTTTTTTTTTGCAATTTAGCTAGGTAAGTTCGTATGAACTGTATTATGTATAACTTTGATTAAATTGAATGTTAATATGTGATTATATTTTGATTAAATCAATTTATATATTAGCATGTAATTTATTGTGTTATGAAACGATCTAAGTCCAAAGAACTACAACGATTGCCACGATGTAAGTCCAAAGACCTACGACGATTACCGAGTCCCGTTTGAACCTTAGGAATTCGTAGGATACAAATGACATGTCGTTAGGGTTACCGATTCTCAGCTCGAGAGAGCTTACCAATATTCAGCTCACATAAGCTTACCAATATTCAGCTCGTATGAGCTTACCGTTTACAGCTCGTAAGAGCATATCGATTCATAGCTCATATGACCATACATGTACAGAAATTGATGGATTACAATTTAGTACACCTCATGTGTGTTACTCGAGTATCCAACGATATTCTAAATGGTTCAACGGGCAATGTTCTGTTACGAGACGATATGAGTTCGATACAAACTGATACAGGTATATACATGAAATACATGGAAATGATGGTACATGATATATTGATATATTGAAATGGATGATATATGTATATGAAGAAACGGTAAGGGAATGATATGTATCATGACATGTACATATATGAATATCTTTGATATGTTGATACATAGAAATTATGCAAGTTGAGACGAGTAATAAACTCAAGTGTGATATGTTGAGATAATAAGGTAATCGATGTTGAATTTATATGAAAATGTTCGAGTATGCTAACAAATGGTGTTGTTTCATGCTTAGGCAAGTGCCAAGCTTTTGGTTGAATGGTAATATGTTTGACTATAAGTTGCATTGAAATGGTAAGTGCTCAAATGAAAGTATCTTTGTGCTCATAAAAGAGTGGTAAGGTTTAAATTATGCAATTTCTTATGAAATGGCTTATCATGTGATTAATTCGAAAAGGGTTATGTTTAAATGCACTAGCTTGTTATGATATGCTTATGATTTGTGTGTTATGCATATCTAACGGGTGTGGAAAGTAAAGAAATGCAAATGAAAATAAAGAAATTTGGAAGATTTTAAAGTTGTTTTAAAATCCTACTATGCTAGGGATAATATGTATAAGTGATGCTGTGGATTTACTCACTTTGTGAATTGTTGAATATGGTTTCATGAACCGTGTGGTATTGGTATATGTTTATTCTTAATATGTATAAATTTCATATTGGAAATGAATTGATATGATTAAAGTTTATAAGAGCTTACTAAGCATTCATTGCTTACGTAGTTGTTCATCTTTACTTTTCAGATTATCAGAAGCTCGATCAGGTTGGAAGCTTGTCGAAGCTATATCACACTATCCATCAGTTCTATCGATACTTTCATATGTTTTGATTTTGGTTATAATGGCATGTATAGGTTATTTTGGCTAAATGTTGGCCTATATGTGTTTTGTTGAAATTAGCCACTTATTGTGACACCCCTAAAGTGACCCTAGTCGGAAAGTGGTTTCGGGACCACTAAACCGAGTCATAAAGATAATTAACCGTCATAGTTGATGCTCATTATATGTACATATGCATGTGTGAAAATTTCATGTTTGAATTTTGTTAATGGTAAGTGAATTTTATCAAATAGGACTTATGTGAGAAAATTTGGAAATGTGCTAGGCAAATGTAAAGTGGCCTAATAATGCATGTTGTGAAATGATGGGTTTGCATGTCAAATTCCCCACTTTAGAGGAAGTGGCCGGCCATGAGGGTATGGGATACAAAGCATATGCATTTTGTATTAATATTATAATGACTACATGGTTTTATAATAGGAAATAAGTATTAAAAAAAACATATTAAAGACATTTTATGCTAATATGTGTGGGAAGAATAATAAAATATGAGGGGAGTGGGAGGAGAAACCAAAGTTGTCTCCCCCTTACTCCCCATTGCCGTGACTAGAGAAAGGGGAGGAAAAACAAAATTCTTCCTTTGTTGTTCAACATGGCCGAATGGAAGGAAGAATAAGAGGGGAAGTTCGGCCAAGGTGGTTCTTGAGATTAAGGTATGTTCAATGTTGCTTTTGGAGGTTTACACATCCTTTGGAGGGTTAGCCTACTTCTATTTATCTCATGGATGAAATTAGAGTTGTTGGAGAGTTAGGATTCGGCTAAGAGGCTTCAAAATTTTAGTTGATGCCTTGATCCTACTAGCATGTTAGCTATATGGATGTGTTAAATTACTTGAAATGCTAGATAAATTTGAACTCCCTACCAAATTCTTTAGGCAACCCATGTTAGAAATTTCGGTATTGAGATGTCTAGATCTTTCGGCCATTGTAGCTATGGAGGAATAAAGTTTTTGTTTCTTGTTAAATTGGATGAATCTTGTTGTATGAGTGCTTAAACAAACTATGATTAAATGGATGCATAAATTCAAAGTGGGAAGAAATGCGCTATTATATTTGATGCTAATGCCGAATATGAAGATGATGAACTTGAATAAATAATATTCAGCTAGCATGATAAGTTATGAAATATTAAGTAGATGATATAATTGATTGATGAAGCGGCTAATAAGGATTTCTAATGAAATTGTTGCCAAGGCCGAATGTATCATGAAGTAAATTTGTTTGATTTAGCTCAAGAGCCTAGAGGATCAAAGTTGGATAAGGGAAAGGAAAAAAAGTGATCGAAGAGCCGTCGTAATCGTTCGGCAACTTCCGAGGTAAGTTTTAAGTGTTTAAACGTTGAGTAAATTCAATTATAATAGGACATGATGAGCTGATTTAATAAGATATGATGTGGCCATGATATGTTCTAAGCTCAAATGGTAAGTTCTTAAGTGTTTGAGCTTGGGAATTTAAAGGTAATTTGAAATAGTCTGCTTCGGACAGCAGCAGTAACGTGACTTTAGAAAATCACCATAAATTTATGGACTTGAATTAGAGGCTGAATGAGACATGAAATTAAAGCTTAATGAGTCTAGTTTCTTATAAAAGAAACCGTGTAAGCAAAGTAATTTCCGATAATGAGATATTTAAAGTTGTGTGAGACGGTGTCAGAATGACTCCGAAATCCCCTGTTCTGTTTTTAGGAAATCATTATAAATTGTAAAAAAATGGTTATAAGATAAAATTTATATGCTTAGACTCCTTAATGAGTCTAGTTTCAAATAAAATCAAATACAACACATTTTGAATTCTGTAAAATGGGAAATTTGATTCGTAGTGAAGAGTGGTCAGATTAGTCAAACAGTGGAACAGGGGAAACTTTAAGAAAACTCTGGTATTGATTGGCCAAACCTAAAATTTTGGAAATTTTATGGATGGAAGATATACGAGTCTATATTAAGGAAAAATTAACGGAAAGTGATTTGGAGTTTTGTAGCTCCAGTTATAAATGATTTAGTGACTATTGCTCAGGAAAAACAGCTTGTGCTGAATTTGAGATTGTGTTGTAAACCTTGATAAACTTGTTCTAGTTGCTCATAAGCTATCGATTAAACCCATACGTGAATTCTAAATTGTGATATTGGAAAATGATAGATGTAGATTCAGCCAAGAGAGTGTATGTATATGTGATAAGGCCTAATGGCCGATGTGATGAATGTGAAAGTATATGTATATATGTAATAAGGCCTAATAGCCGATGTGATGAATGTGAAAGTGTATATGTGTGATAAGGCCTAATAGCCGACGTGATGAATGTGAAAGTGTATATGTGTGATAAGGGCTAATAGCCGACGTGATGAATGTGAAAGTGTATATGTGTGATAAGGCCTAATAGCCGATGTGATGAATGTGAAAGTGTATGTATATATGTAATAAGGCCTAATAGCCGATGTGATGAATGTGAAAGTGTATATGTGTGATAAGGCCTAATAGCCGACGTGATGAATGTGAAAGTGTATATGTGTGATAAGGCCTAATAGCCGACGTGATGAATGTGAAAGTGTATATGTGTGATAAGGCCTAATGGCCGATGTGATGAATGTGAAAGTGTATATATGTGATAAGGCCTAATGGCCGATGCGATGAATGTGAAAGTGTATATATGTGATAAGGCCTAATGGCCGATGTGATGAATGTGAAAGTGTATATATGTGACAGGGCCGAGTGGCCAACGTAATGGATGTGAAAGTGCATAAATGTGATAAGTCCCGAAAGGCATTCGTGTCAGTACTATATTCGGGTTAAAACCCCGCAGGCTTTATGCGAGAATATTATCACTGATTAATGTCCTTAAGCTTCGTGCTTGTACTATATCCGAGCTCTAAAGACCCGATGACTACGTGTGGGGATTTTGTCCGGGTAAGACCCGATAACTTTGTGTGGAGATTATGTCCGGGTAAGACTTCGTAATAAGAATTGCTTATAAATATATTCAATGCGAAAGGTTAAACAGGTATGTACTTCAAGTTTATATGTGAGCTTGATTTGCACTAAATCATAAGGTAGTTATGTGATGCATACGAAAGCAATCTATGAGACTATTCCTATGATTATGTGACATCGGATCAGTGTGAGAGGTGATGTGAAATCATACGATATATCTATGTCACATGAGCTCACTTTTATGTGAAAGTTTATCTGCCTATTGTATATGATGAGATGTGCAGATTCGGTAAAGGGATGGTATGCCCGAAGGAAGAGTGAAATAAAAATACGAACAACTATGTTATAATTTGATTGTTATCTGTTGACACTGCTTAAAACTTACTAAGCATTGTAATGCTTACTCCGTTTACTCTGTTTCCTCTGTTTTATAGATCTCATTGCGAAGCTACAGGCTCGGGGATCGTCAGCAACTAGTCACACTATCACTATCCACTGTTTGGTACTGCTATGTTTCGGATTGTCTTATGGCATGTATAAAATAGACTAGTGGCGGAAGAATATTTTGGTTAATGTATATAGCCATGCGAAAATGGCTTATATATGTTTGAGCATAATGTTATAATCATTTGGTATGGAATGGTTAATCGCTATCATGATTTGTGCTATTTATGCTAAAAGGGCTAGTTGAATCATGGAAACTATGAAATAGGTAAAGTCTACCTTAAAGGCAGATGCTGGCAGCAGCAGTGATGTAGATTTGGAAAATCACTAAAAATAGTAGGATTGGAATTAAATAGTGAATAAATTATGTAAACGAACCTTGATGAATCTATTTTCATAGGAAAGTAACGAAATGATCATATGGACAGTATGTTAAGAGATATTCAGGTTCTCGTGAGACAGGGTCAGAACGGTTTCTGGATTCCCTGTTACGACTTTGGAAATTCATTATAAATTAACCAGAGATAATTAGGAGTCATGCCATATATGTATGGATTCCTCTCTAAGTCTTGTTTCTATAGAAACAAACGGCATCAGTATTGAAGCCCTGTGCAGGGAGATATCCAAGTCGTAATGCGCAAAGGTCAGTGTAGTCGATCCCTATAACATGGGAGACTTTGACTAATAAACTGTACTAATTGGCCTGACCAAAAATTCTAGAAAAAAATATGTAGATGGGCATATGAGTCTAGTTTCAGGGAAAAATTACGAAAATGATTTTGAAGTTGTGAAACTCAAGATATGATTTTTAAAGCGACCAGTACGCAGATTGGCAGTGTCTGGGAAATTTTTTTTATAAGTGGTTAAAGTCTGCTAACACCTCGTGTTCGACTCCGGTGACGGTCTCGGGTTCGGGGTGTTACATTTGATTGGTATCAGAGCTATGGTTTAGTCGATTCTAGGACTAACGTAGCACGCGTGAGTCTATTTATACATGCCATAAAGTGATAAAATGATAGTCTGATGATTTTTTTTGGCTATTAAAATGTGTTTGCTGTATTGTAATGAATCTTGATCCCGATCGAGCTGTAGCAAGCTTCTGACTATGAGAATTTGCGATATAACTTCATTTAGATATGCCTAAATTATTAAGTTGATCAGGTACGTATCATGTACTCGTATTTGAATTTCGATTTGGGTTGAATTATAAGGGTATAAGTGATGCAATTTTGAAGGAGTGTTATGACTATAAATGTGATTTTTGTATGTGGCTATGGAACTGGAAGTTGAATGGTCGATAAGCATGTTGTGTTTGTATTCAAGTAATGTAAATGATATACTAATGTGTATTGCTATATGTGTATATGTATGTAGAGACGAAATTGTCGAATGTAAAAAGGCAGTGAAGCGTATAGAGTGGTTGGTTTTCAGCACTAAGTGTGCGGGCAATAAGTGTTCACGGTTGTGAGATTGGCACTAAGTGTGCGGGCAATAAGTGTTCACGGTTGTGAGATTGGCACTAAGTGTGCGGGCTTGAAATGCATGGCACTAAGTGTGCGAGTTTAAAGTACATGGCACTAAGTGTGCGTGGTTGATTATTAAGCACTATGTGTGCGAACCCACTATATATATACATATTTTCTATCAATTATTTATATTAAGGGTGCGACCTTACCGAGTCGATTTCGGACAGCGGAAATAGGTAAGTTCTTGAGTAATAGAGCTTAAATTATGATTTGATTAGATCATGTTTTAAGCAAATCAAAATCATGCTCTTTGTGTGTGGCTATTGAGCCGAAATTGCGAGAATGATAAGTGTCTTGTGTTTGAGTTTTGCTAACGAAAATGAAATACGAATGTGCCATGATTTGTTGTTAAATGTGCATGGTTATTTGAATGATGTCCGGGTAAGTCCCGAAGGCTTTGTGCTAAGTGACCATATCCGGACTAAGACCCGAAGGCATTGGTGCGAGTTACTAAATCCGGGCTAAGTCCCGAAGAGCATTCATGCTAGTGATGTATCCGGGCTAAGTCCCGAAGAGCATTCATGCTAGTGATGTATCCGGGCTAAGTCCCAAAGAGCATTCATGCTAGTGATGTATCCGGGCTAAGTTCCGAAGAGCATTCGTGCTAGTGATATATCCGTGCTAAACCCCGAAGAGCATTCGTGCTGGTGTTATGTCTGGGCTAGGTTCCGAAGAGCAATCATGCTGGTGACGTGTATTCGGGCCTTCGTGCCTAGTAGGCTTCGTGCCGGTAATTTGAGCAAAGTTTAAGTATTCATTACTATACGAATTCAAATTTAAATGAGATGATATGTTTAAAAGTGTTCATACATGATGTTTATAGACTTGGTTAAGTCATTTCAATGTGTAATAACGAATGAATAAGAGCACTATGTGTGTGAATGATTAGAGGCACTGTGTGTGTGCGAATTCCTTTAACCGAGCACTATGAGTGCGAGATCGGTCAGTGGGCACTAAGTGTGTGAAGTGGAATTCATGTAAGACCTCGTTTGGGACGAAGGCATTGATTTGAGATAGTGTGTAAGACCATGTCTGGGACATGGCATCGGCTCGATATGTGAGAATATGTAAGACCATATCTAGGATATGGCATTGTAAGAGCTATATGTACTATTGCTGAATGGACACTATTTTGTTAATCTTGTTTAAGAAATTATTTTGATTAAGTTTCGACATTCGAAAGTTTGAAAGAATTTTTGATGAATGTTGATAATTTTTGATATACGAGTTATGTACTAGAATAAATCTCATGCCAGTGTATTATATTAGGCTTTATGCCTATTCGACTGTATACGGGTAACGTTAACTATGATTGAATGTGCTAAATGAACTAAATGTTCAGGTACGTGGAAGTTGACTTTTCTTTTGGAAATGAGTTAAGTTGAATATTGAGATGTGATAAAGTTATAAAGGATATTTATTGGGATGTTTGAGTATATGTGTACTTTCGGTTAGGTTACAGCTTATTCATGAATGAAAATGTGGGTTACAAATATGTGGGTTGATGATGTGAATTATACATGTTAATATGTGTTTGAAATGCATTTGTGAATTAAGTTAAGTGATTATTGCTTATGAAATCAAGAAAATGAGATATTTGTGCATACTTGTAGAAATGTTTATGTATTTGTTTTAAGATAAGAAAATGATTTTATAGACCGATGCGAAATCAATAATGAATTACAATTGCTATCAATGAGCTAATGTCTTTGTGGATATAATTCAATAAGAGGACGTTATCCTAAACTATGCATCGGTAGAAATTTTCGGGGACGAAAATTTCTTAAGGGGGGAGAGTTGTGACACCCCTAAAGTGACCCTAGTCGGAAAGTGGTTTCGGGACCACTAAACCGAGTCATAAAGATAATTAACCGTTATAGTTGATGCTCATTATATGTACATATGCATGTGTGAAAATTTCATGTTTGAATTTTGTTAATGGTAAGTGAATTTTATCAAATAGGACTTATGTGAGAAAATTTGGAAATGTGCTAGGCAAATGTAAAGTGGCCTAATAATGCATGTTGTGAAATGATGAGTTTGCATGTCAAATTCCCCACTTTAGAGGAAGTGGCCGGCCATGAGGGTATGGGATACAAAGCATATGCATTTTGTATTAATATTATAATGACTACATGGTTTTATAATAGGAAATAAGTATTAAAAAAAAACATATTAAAGACATTTTATGCTAATATGTGTGGGAAGAATAATAAAATATGAGGGGAGTGGGAGGAGAAACCAAAGTTGTCTCCCCCTTACTCCCCATTGCCGTGACTAGAGAAAGGGGAGGAAAAACAAAATTCTTCCTTTGTTGTTCAACATGGCCGAATGGAAGGAAGAAGAAGAGGGGAAGTTCGGCCAAGGTGGTTCTTGAGATTAAGGTATGTTCAATGTTGCTTTTGGAGGTTTACACATCCTTTGGAGGGTTAGCCTACTTCTATTTATCTCATGGATGAAATTAGAGTTGTTGGAGAGTTAGGATTCGGCTAAGAGGCTTCAAAATTTTAGTTGATGCCTTGATACTACTAGCATGTTAGCTATATGGATGTGTTAAATTACTTGAAATGCTAGATAAATTTGAACTCCCTACCAAATTCTTTAGGCAACCCATGTTAGAAATTTCGATATTGAGATGTCTAGATCTTTCGGCCATTGTAGCTGTGGAGGAATAAAGTTTTTGTTTCTTGTTAAATTGGATGAATCTTGTTGTATGAGTGCTTAAACAAACTATGATTAAATGGATGCATAAATTCAAAGTGGGAAGAAATGGGCTATTATATTTGATGCTAATGCCGAATATGAAGATGATGAACTTGAATAAATAATATTCAGCTAGCATGATAAGTTATGAAATATTAAGTAGATGATATAATTGATTGATGAAGTGGCTAATAAGGATTTCTAATGAAATTGTTGCCAAGGCCGAATGTATCATGAAGTAAATTTGTTTGATTTAGCTCAAGAGCCTAGAGGATCAAAGTTGGATAAGGGAAAGGAAAAAAAGTGATCGAAGAGCCGTCGTAATCGTTCGGCAACTTCCGAGGTAAGTTTTAAGTGTTTAAACGTTGAGTAAATTCAATTATAATAGGACATGATGAGCTGATTTAATAAGATATGATGTGGCCATGATATGTTCTAAGCTCAAATGGTAAGTTCTTAAGTGTTTGAGCTTGGGAATTTAAAGGTAATTTGAAATAGTCTGCTTCGGACAGCAGCAGTAACGTGACTTTAGAAAATCACCATAAATTTATGGACTTGAATTAGAGGCTGAATGAGACATGAAATTAAAGCTTAATGAGTCTAGTTTCTTATAAAAGAAACTGTGTAAGCAAAGGAATTTCCTATAATGAGATATTTAAAGTTGTGTGAGACGGTGTCAGAATGACTCCGAAATCCCCTGTTCTGTTTTTAGAAAATCATTATAAATTGTACAAAAATGGTTATAAGATAAAATTTATATGCTTAGACTCCTTAATGAGTCTAGTTTCAAATAAAATCAAATACAACACATTTTGAATTCTGTAAAATGGGAAATTTGATTCGTAGTGAAGAGTGGTCAGATTAGTCAAACAGTGGAACAGGGGAAACTTTAAGAAAACTCTGGTATTGATTGGCCAAACCTAAAATTCTGGAAATTTTATGGATGGAATATATACAAGTCTATATTCAGGAAAAATTAACGGAAAGTGATTTGGAGTTTTGTAGCTCCAGTTATAAATGATTTAGTGACTATTGCTCAGGAAAAACAGCTTGTGCTGAATTTGAGATTGTGTTGTAAACCTTGATAAACTTGTTCTAGTTGCTCATAAGCTATCGATTAAACCCATACGTGAATTCTAAATTGTGATATTGGAAAATGATAGATGTAGATTCAGCCAAGAGAGTGTATGTATATGTGATAAGGCCTAATGGCCGATGTGATGAATGTGAAAGTATATGTATATATGTAATAAGGCCTAATAGCCGATGTGATGAATGTGAAAGTGTATATGTGTGATAAGGCCTAATAGCCGACGTGATGAATGTGAAAGTGTATATGTGTGATAAGGCCTAATAGCCGACGTGATGAATGTGAAAGTGTATATGTGTGATAAGGCCTAATAGCCGATGTGATGAATGTGAAAGTGTATGTATATATGTAATAAGGCCTAATAGCCGATGTGATGAATGTGAAAGTGTATATGTGTGATAAGGCCTAATAGCCGACGTGATGAATGTGAAAGTGTATATGTGTGATAAGGCCTAATAGCCGATGTGATGAATGTGAAAGTGTATATATGTAATAAGGCCTAATGGCCGATGTGATGAATGTGAAAGTGTATATATGTGATAAGGCCTAATGGCCGATGCGATGAATGTGAAAGTGTATATATGTGACAGGGCCGAGTGGCCAACGTAATGGATGTGAAAGTGCATAAATGTGATAAGTCCCGAAAGGCATTCGTGTCAGTACTATATCCGGGTTAAAACCCCGCAGGCTTTATGCGAGAATATTATCACTGATTAATGTCCTTAAGCTTCGTGCTTGTACTATATCCGAGCTCTAAAGAGCCGATGACTACGTGTGGGGATTTTGTCCGGGTAAGACCCGATAACTTCGTGTGGAGATTATGTCCGGGTAAGACTTCGTAATAAGAATTGCTTATAAATATATTCAATGCGAAAGGTTAAACAGGTATGTACTTCAAGTTTATATGTGAGCTTGATTTGCACTAAATCATAAGGTAGTTATGTGATGCATACGAAAGCAATCTATGAGACTATTCCTATGATTATGTGACATCGGATCAGTGTGAGAGGTGATGTGAAATCATACGATATATCTATGTCACATGAGCTCACTTTTATGTGAAAGTTTATCTGCCTATTGTATATGATGAGATGTGCAGATTCGGTAAAGGGATGGTATGCCCGAAGGAAGAGTGAAATAAAAATACGAACAACTATGTTATAATTTGATTGTTATCTGTTGACACTGCTTAAAACTTACTAAGCATTGTAATGCTTACTCCGTTTACTCTGTTTCCTCTGTTTTATAGATCTCATTGCGAAGCTACAGGCTCGGGGATCGTCAGCAACTAGTCACACTATCACTATCCACTGTTTGGTACTGCTATGTTTCGGATTGTCTTATGGCATGTATAAAATAGACTAGTGGCGGAAGAATATTTTGGTTAATGTATATAGCCATGCGAAAATGGCTTATATATGTTTGAGCATAATGTTATAATCATTTGGTATGGAATGGTTAATCGCTATCATGATTTGTGCTATTTATGCTAAAAGGGCTAGTTGAATCATGGAAACTATGAAATAGGTAAAGTCTACCTTAAAGGCAGATGCTGGCAGCAGCAGTGATGTAGATTTGGAAAATCACTAAAAATAGTAGGATTGGAATTAAATAGTGAATAAATTATGTAAACGAACCTTGATGAATCTATTTTCATAAGAAAGTAACGAAATGATCATATGGACAGTATGTTAAGAGATATTCAGGTTCTCGTGAGACAGGGCCAGAACGGTTTCTGGATTCCCTGTTACGACTTTGGAAATTCATTATAAATTAACCAGAGATAATTAGGAGTCATGCCATATATGTATGGATTCCTCTCTAAGTCTTGTTTCTATAGAAACAAACGGCATCAGTATTGAAGCCCTGTGCAGGGAGATATCCAAGTCGTAATGCGCAAAGGTCAGTGTAGTCGATCCCTGTAACATGGGAGACTTTGACTAATAAACTGTACTAATTGGCCTGACCAAAAATTATAGAAAAAAATATGTAGATGGGCATATGAGTCTAGTTTCAGGGAAAAATTACGAAACTGATTTTCAAGTTGTGAAACTCAAGATATGATTTTTAAAGCGACCAGTACGCAGATTGGCAGTGTCTGGGAAATTTTTTTTTATAAGTGGTTAAAGTCTGCTAACACCTCGTGTTCGACTCCGGTGACGGTCTCGGGTTTGGGGTGTTACACTTATTTGGCTTGTGTTTTGGTATTTTGGTATGTACATAATTTGCCTTATAATGTTGATGTGTGGAATGATTTGTGATTGAATAATGAAAGGTAAAATAGTAGTTGAATATGCATATGAGGTAGGTTTTATAACTTGGTGTGATTTGGTACTATGCTATAGTAAGTGTATATATATTTGATGTTATTGAATAAGTGGTACAATTGGTACCAACTGGTAAGTTCTGGTAAATGATTTACATGTTGTGTATTAATCTAATTATACATAAAAGTTGGTTGATTACTTGGTTACATGGATTACATGGTTAAACAAGTTTATAATTGTCATTTGAGGTGCCTAAGGGCATGTTGGTTGTATGTGAATATACTACATTTTTAAGGCTTGATTGTGCCTTGTTTATATGTACAATGTTAAGTGTAGGTGCATGCTATATTGGGTGAGAAATATGGCTTGTAAAATGACCTATTTTCGCCCACACGGGCAGAGACATGGGTATGTGTCTCAGTCGTCTGTGACACACGGTCAAGTGACACAACCGTGTGTCCTTTTAGTTTTTAAAGGGTTGCAAGTTAGGTTGTTATACGACCTAGCACATGACTTGGCACGCGGGCGTGTGAGGTTACTTCGAAAGGTACACGGCCTAGCACACGGGCGTGTGACCAAGTCAGAGAGTTACAAGAGCATGGACACGGGCTGGGACATGACCATGTGTCCCTATTTTGAATGCCCATACGGCCTGACCACACAGCTGTGTGACCCCTGCAATTTTGAAATTTTCAAAGTTTTCTGAAAATTCTCTGAGTTTCTGATTTAGTCTGACTTGTTTCGAATGCGTATTTAGAGCCTCGAGGGCTTGTATAAGGGATAGTATATATGATTTTGATTGGTTTTATTATGAATATTGATATGTTATGAAACGTTTGACATTTCTGTCTATTTGATTCGTAAACCCCAATAATGCTCTATAACCTTGTTCTGACGACTGATACGGGTTAGGGGTGTTAGAAAATCCCTTAAGTGAAATGTGAACTAATGCAAGTACATGAAGTGACAAAGAATTGCTCCATGAGCCATTACTAAGTGTGTAACACCCCTAACCGTATCCATCGTCGGAATAGGGCTTTAGAGTATTACCGGAACATTCATAACATTTTCAGATAATTCTTGTGTTCCCAATTCTGAGCATTCTGTTTCTCATTTTTAAGATGCAGGGGACACACGGCAGAACCACATGCCCATGGGACAAGCCGTGTGTCACACACGGCCAAGACACACACTCATGTGTCTACCTATATGGACAAAATAAGGCCATTTCCTAACCTTATTTGTCACCCAAGACTTACCATTTTCCTGCACCAAAACTCACAAGCATATATCCACCAATCCAACATCTTATACATATAAAATTTGCCATCAATCATGTGGTATTATCTCATGCATCGAAGGATATAAACTTACTCTTAACATAAACTTATATGCTAACATAATTCCAACAAAATAACACATAATAATCACTTATGTGATTTCCAAAATATTACTTTAAAAATAGCCAAACTTAGACCATCACTAGTCACTCCAATGGCTAGATTAGAAAACCAAAATTCCAAGTTATCATTGGCCAAATAAGCTTATACATGCCATTATACCAAAATGAGATTTTTGTTTTTACCAAAATGAGATAGTGGATAGTATGATGACTACTCCGACCAACTTCCAATCTTCGTGAGCTTTGAGCACTATAAAACAGGGAAAATTAAACAGAGTAAGCATTTTATGCTCAGTAAGTTCGTATAACAGAAAATAAACTTACCGGTCATATTTATTAATACAAGCATACATTTATGAGAAAAATGTCATCGTAAACATAGTGAAATAGTCAGGGTACAATTGGCATGCCAATAAGGATTAGTGAGTGCACTTTGTGTTAGGAGACAATGTTTTGTTGAAGGCAACTATTTATGCCTTATAGCATAGTACTTATGTCCATAGTGATGACCTTAGTGTTTGGTGTGATGTTTGAATTGCACTTTTAGTGCAATAGGTGCATGGTGTTCAGTTGGAATCCTAAGTATCCAAGTTTTACTTTATTAAGGTTTACTAAGGGCGAAGTGTTTAAAATTTTGCTAATAAGAATTGTAGATGAACATGTCCACTAGTTATAACTGAAAAAAAAGTGATATTTGTTAAGTAGAAAGCTAATAGTAAAGAGGTTTTGTAAAATGAAAGTATAAGCATGATATAATGAAAGTGAAACTATATCTCTAAATTGGTTGTAAGTGCAAAAGGTTTTAATAACTAAACTAAAAACTTAATAACTTGAGTGACTACTTATTCTAGGAGTAAAAAAAATACTTTGATGGTGTAAAGTGAAAGACTTGAATAAGTCACCCTAAGCGACTAAGCTCTAACGAATAATCAATAAGTAAATAAACCAAGTTTCCACATTCATATGTGACTTTAAACTTCACATTATAAATGGTTCAACTCTAATAATAAAAGAGGTAAAATGGTCAATCCTTTTGTACTTACTAAGCTCTTCGAGGTTAACATGTTAATTATTTTAAACGCATAGGTTAAATTTCGAGAATAAGTGAATGTCCTCCTTGCCATAATGAGCGATCACATCATATCCTTAAGGTGTAGCAAGTGTATTTCCATTTTATATAGCATTAAAGGAACTTCTACTGATGTACATGGGCAAAGATTTATTTAATCCCAAGTTTATAAACAAGTTTGTGTTTTAATGATGTTTAAGAAACTTTTGATATTTATAAGTTAATTTTTTATTTGGAATTGATTCGAGCATGTGTATGAGATTAGTTTAGCTTAAAGTGTTTTAAAAATGTTTTAAAGTGTTTAGGGACTTACTGGTTCCTCTACTATCACTAATAATCCACATTTTATTTACTCATAAAATCTACTACCTATATTCTCAAAATAATACTTCTCATGACTTAGGGGATTTTTCCAGTGTTAAATTTCTCCCCTCCTAAAAAATATACTTCGTCCTCAAAATTTACATGACTCAAACAATTGTGAATGTTGTTGTTTCATCACTTCTTCACTTTCCCAAGTATCTTCTTCAACATTGTTATGTCTCCAAAGTACTTACACTAACCTTAATCTCTTGAGCAAGTATATTAACCAATTTCTTTTTATACGATAAGCCGGTTGAATCTCAATAGTTTTTGGTGCAATGACATGAGGTGGATCTGGTCGATTGTTGGAAAAAACTCGGTTCAAAACTAGTTTTTTTGCACATTGGAAAAATAAAATTTTTGAAAAACTAAGCTAGTTTGTGATATTTACAGCAATAAACATTTTCCCAAAATAATATCTGTTCTTTGATTGAGACGAATCCTTGACGTTCTCGACTTTCAACCAAATGGTCTTCTTTGCTATTCTCGTAGTACGAACTACTTCGAGTGTGGGCTCGAACAATTACGAATCAAACACATAACCAAAATTAATTTTCTTTCTTTTAGTAGGAGTGTAGATCTCTCTCTTATAAAAACCAGTAGAATTGTTATACCTAGAAAGTAAAATATATACTTGTAAATAAATTCTAACTATTTTTACGCAGAATAACAATATCTCAATGTTGTGTAACTTATGTTTTTAGTCCTGCTGATGCCATCTATTTATAGGAAGAGATAGTGTTTTCTAGTTTCTTTTGTTTTGTTTTAGTTTTAGTTTGCTTGAGGGCAAGCAAATACTTAAGTGTAAGTTTATTTGACCTGACGTTAAATGTAGTAGCAATTTTAGTATATTTCCACACTTAAAAGAGCTTGATTTCTAGAACTTTTAATATTAATTATTACATTTTCAGTAGTTTGTAGGCTAATAGTAAAAGTTATTAAAGTAATCATTTTTACGCATTTTTGATGTGTTGATGACTCCTTAGGCTGATTCAGGCATCGGGAAGTTCTAACAGGTTAATTAAGCATGCAGGAAGTCATTTTGGGCCCAAGACTGCATTGAACGAAGGTCGTGGCATGACAAAAGCATCCTGTGGCGTGGCATGATAACTGCAAACCACCCCAAGTCTAAATTACACGCAACATCCCGACAATGATGCGACGTGGCGATGGTAGCTTGTGCGTGGGATGATATCAGCAACCTTGTTTTCAAGCAGTCGAAGATACCATTTGATACCAAGCGTTGATTAGTATCAAGGGAATATAAAGCATAAAGTGCACATATTTTATCCTATAAATAAGAGGCTTCTGTAAACAAATTAGGTCATAAAACACAGATTTCTACAGACAATTTTCTTTCTTTAGTTTTAGTTTTCTTTTTTTCTTTCGTAGTTGGAAGATTCTATTCTGATGTGAAGAAGTTTGTAAGCGGAGATTGTTCAGAACTTGCGTTTTAGTATATTTTTATTCATGAGCATTCCCTTATCTCTTCACTTCTATTCTTTTATTTATCTTTCGTTGATTTGACCAATTAATTGTTGTATAAATATTAGAATAAATTATTGTGTTGTATTTATATCTTGCATGTTTTGATTATTAAACTGATTTATCTATCTAGTGATTATTTATCTAAAATTGGTTGCCTATTCAAGAGTACTTAGTATATTAAGAAGTGACGCCCCTGATAGACTATCTAAATAGGTGAGACCAGAAAGGTATCCTGTTGCGTATAACTTGTGCCAAGAGGTGAGACTAGGAGAGTATCTGTATGCCTAGGAAGAGACTGGAAAGGTGACTTAGGTGGTAATTCTTAGTAAAGATGAGATCGGAAGGGTATTCTTAGCTAATGGTGATAAATAACTTAATCGAGAATAATTAATTATTTAATTAGATAATTAGGGATTTAATCGATCATAGGCTGGAGGCTCGCATCGTTGTCAATAGGAATAGAAAATTTCATTAGGTTAGTTAGGTTAATTACTTTAATTAGTTTAATTGATATTTTAATTTAGATTAACACTACTAATTCGTGACTTGATTAGATTAGTAATTATTTTCTGTAATTAATTTTAAAATAATTTCTCCAATCTAAAATCTCTTGGGTACGATTCTTAGAATACTTACCGATGTTCCATTGTAACACTTTTATATTACAATTTGACATGTACTGTTGTAGAAACCGCACTTAAATATTTATATTTTTATTTGTATGATTTTTACTCTAATCGTTCATATGTTTGGAGGCAGTCAGCTATATAATTTGATTTAGAGTGACCTGAGAAGGGGATGAGACGATTAGACAGACTCTATTTACTTCTGTAACACCCCGAACCCGAGACCGTCACCGAAGTCGAATACGAGGTGTTAACAGACTTTAAACCACTTATAAAAAAATTTCCCAGACACTTCCAATCTGCGTACTAGTCGCTAAAAAAATCATATCTTGAGTTCAGAAACTCGGAATTCAGTTCCGTAAATTTTCCCTGAAACTAAACTCATATGCCCATCTACATGTTTTTTTATAGAATTTTTGGTTGGGCCAATTAGTACAGTTTATTAGTCAAATTCTCCCATGTTATAGGGATTGACTACACTGACCTTTGCGCATTACGACTTGGATATCTCCCTGTACAAGGCTTCAATACTGATGTCGTTTGTTTCTATAGAAACTAGACTCAAAGAGGAATCTATAAATATATGGCATGACTTCTAATTATCTCTGGTTAATTTATAATGAATTTCCAAATTCGAAACAGGAAATCCAGAAACCGTTCTGGCCCTGCCTCACGAGAACCTGAATATCTCTTAACATACTGTCCATATGATTGTTTCGTTACTTTCCTATGAAAATAGATTCATCAAGGTTCGTTTACAATTTTATTCACTATTTAATTCCATTCCTACTATTTTTAGTGATTTTCCAAATCTACATCACTCCTGCTGTCAGCATCTACCTTTAAGGTAGACTTTACCTATTTCATAGTTTCCATGATTCAACTAGCCCTTTTAGCATAAATAGCACAAATTATGATAGTGATTAACCATTCCCATGGCCAATCCTTGTTAATCATATCCACACCTCTCAATAACCATATCCATACCAAATGATTATAACATTATACTCAAACATATATAAGCCATTTTCGCATGGCTATCCAAAATTATACAAGTCCAAAGGGTCCATGACCCCCAACAAAAAGGGTAGTCCTATACATGCCATTTCGAAGTTCAACCAAAATTGTACCAAAAGGGGGGGGCTTTGATAGTGTGGGCGACTTCGACTTCAAAATCCCGAGTCCGATAGCTGGAGAACCAAAATCTATAAAACAGAGAATCAAAGAGACGGAGTAAGCAATTTAAGCTTAGTAAGTTTTGAGCAAGGGATTCCAGCACAACAAAAGTATAGCATTCATGTAGCTAAACGGATAATTTCATATGCACAATTTTTCAATATCATACTTCACATTACCAACCCTTTTATTCATACACAAAGATCAACTTAGCCAAAGGCCGGTAGCTCATTTATCAACTGAGCGAATACTTATTTGTAAGGGCTCAACTAATTCAAAGCACATACGAAACATACCTCAATGTTGGGATGTTTCAAGCGTATTAACTGAAATTTTTACAGCAAGATCATTCATTCCCAAATCACGTACCTTCAGAATTTAACCGGATATAGCTACTCGTTCAAATGCCTTCGGGACATAGCCCGGTTATAGTAACTCGCACAAATGCCTTCGGGACTTAACCCGGATTTAGTAACTCGCACAAATGCCTTCGGGCTTAGCCCGGAATTAGTATCTCGCACAAATGCCTTCGGGCTTAGCCCAGAATTAGTATCTCGCACAAATGCCTTCGGATCTTAGTCCGGATATGGTCGCTTAGCACAAAGCCTTCGGGACTTAGCCCGGACATCATTCAAATAACCATGCACATTTAACAATAAATCATGGCACATTTGTATTTCATTTTCGTTAGCAAAACTCGAACACAAGACACTTATCATTCTTGCAATTTCGGCTCAATAGCCACACACAAAGAGCATGATTTTAATTTGCTTAAAACATGATCTAAGCAAATCATAATTTAAGCTCTTTTACTCAAGAACTTACCTCGGGTGTTGTCGAACGATTCCGATAGCTATTCGACCACTTTTTCCTTCCCTTTATCGGATTTAGTTCCCCTTTGCTCTTGAGCTTAATTAAACAAATAAATTGATTTAATCATTTGAGCATCGAAAAGAGGAACACAAGGCACTTAGCCCATGTTTATACATTAGACATTAAAGTCACATATGTACGGAATCATGAATCAAACTCAACATTTTAGCTAATTTTCCCCCTTGGCCGAATTTTCTAAGCCAAGACAAAAGCATCAATATGCTTGCCTCTAACCGAATACATGCAACACCAATCTTCTTCCTATGGCCGAATATGCATGTCTATGTTGGGGCCGATTGCAACACTTAATACATTCTACAAGTATGGTCACTTGTATTGACTAAACACCATTTTGTTTCAAGTTCAAAACTTGGCTAATACACACATATATACACTAGTAAAGCATCCTCTCCCTTTCCATCAATTTAACACATACATTACTCATTAATATACAAAAATTATATTCGGCCTTAGCACACAACTTGCTAGCCGATTCTTCTCCATCTAGCAACCAATGCACATATGTGCTCACTCAAAAATGCTAAAAAGAAGATTCAAGAATCATCAATCCACCATCACATGCATCATTAACAAGCTTCATATTTAGCATGCAATGGCATTAATACAAAATCCACCTAGGCCGAATATCATCCCCATGACATAGCAAAGATTTGAACCATGGGCTAATTAGAACTCAAGCTAGCAACTAAAAAAAAACATGCATGACTCTCATGGCACAACCTCAAACATACCTTGATCTAGATACAAGTATGGCCAAACCTCCTCCTAATCCTCTTCCAAACCAAACATGAAGCAAGAACTCCTTCCTCCTTCCTTAGAATTTTCGGCCAAAAGAAGATGAAAAAGGATGAACAAAATTTTTCTTTTCTTTTCTTTTACTCACGGCAATGGGGGGGGGAAACAACCACACACTTTTTTTTTTGTTTTCATCATATTCCCTTTCATTATTTTATGCCCATGCTCCTTATTTTATCATACTTCCCATGAAACACTAACTCAACATGTTTATGACATGTTCTTGCCCATCACACTTGGTCTACCATGCTTGTCATGGCCGGCCACTACTAATTAGGGGGGGAATTTGACATGCATGTCCCCCCTTTTATTTCATGCACTACTAGGTCCTTATTCTTTGACCTATCACATTTCAAAATTTTCTCACATAAGTCCTATTTACTAAAATTCACCTACAATTAAACAAAATTCAAACACGAAATTTTCACACATGCACATGTACATATAATGAGAATCAATTATGACGGTTAATTATTTTTATGACTCAGTTTAGTGGTCCCGAAACCACTTCCCGACTAGGGTCAATTTTGGGCTGTCACAACTCTCCCCCACTTAAGAAATTTTCGTCCCTGAAAATCTTACCGGTAAATAAGTTTGGGTATCGTTCTTTCATCGAGCTCTCGGTTTCCCAAGTAGCTTCCTCGATCCCGTGTTTGAGCCATAACACCTTTACTAGCGGAACCCTTTTGTTTCGCAACTCCTTCACTTCACGAGCTAGGATACGCATCGGTTCTTCTTCATAACTCATATCGGCTTGAATTTCAACCTCTGATGGGCTAATTATGTGCGATGGATCAGATCTATAGCGTCGAAGCATCGAAACATGAAAGACATCGTGAATCTTTTCAAGTTCAGGGGGCAAAATCAATCTATACGCAACCGGACCAACTCGTTCGGAGATTTCGTACGGCCCAATGAATCTCGGGCTCAACTTGCCCTTACGGCCAAATCTGAGTAACTTTTTCCAAGGCGAAACTTTAAGAAACACTTTATCTCCCACCTGATATTCAATGTCTTTTCATTTTAAATCCGCATATGATTTCTGACGATCTGTGGCTGCCTTCAGACTTTCACGGATTACCTTTACTTTCTGTTCGGCATCTTTAATCAAATCAACTCCGAAAATTTTACTTTCACCGAGCTCGGTCCAAAACAATGGTGTACGGCATTTACGACCGTACAAAGCCTCGTAAGGCGCCATCTTAATACTTGATTGAAAACTATTGTTGTAAGCGAATTCAATCAAAGGTAAATACCGTTCCCATGAACCACTAAACTCAAGGATGCAACATCTCAACATATCCTCAAGTATCTGAATTATCCGCTCGGATTGACCATTGGTTTGTGGATGAAAAGCGGGGCTAAAATGCAGCTCGGTACCCAAAGCTTCTTGCAATTTCTTCCAAAATCGAGAGGTGAATCTCGGATCTCTATCCGACACGATAGAAATAGGTACCCCGTGTAATCTCACAATCTGAGAAACATACAATTCGGCTAGTTTATCCAATGAAAAATCCATACGCACGGGGATAAAGTGAGCCGACTTAGTCAGTCTATCGACAACAACCCAAATCACATCTTTCTTACTTGCTGACAATGGCAGTCCGGACACAAAGTCCATTGTGACTCGATCCCATTTCCACTCGGGTATCATGATCGGCTGAAGTAATCCTGAAGGCACTTGGTGTTCCGCTTTCACTTGTTGACATATTAAACATCTCGAAACAAAGTCGGAGATGTCTCGTTTCATACCATGCCACCAAAACCGACGTTTCAAATCGTTGTACATTTTCGTACTCCCCGGGTGAATTGACATTCGGCTACAATGGGCTTCGTTCAGAATCATCGAAATGAGTTCCGAATTCCTTGGAACACATAAATGACTTCTGAACCTCAAACAATCATCATCATCAATTTGAAACTCCGATTCCTTGTTCGGAACACACTCAGCCCGTTTTGCAACCAATTCATCATCAACTTTCTAGGCTTCACGAATTTGATGAATCAATAATGGTTTGGCTTTTAATTCAGCTACTAACACATTGTCGGGTAGAACAGACAAGTGCACATTCATTGCTCGTAAAGCAAACAATGATTTCTGGCTTAAGGCGTCCGCAACCACATTAGCCTTTCCCGGGTGGTAATCAATGACAAGCTCGTAATCTTTCAACAACTCAAGCCAACGTCTTTGTCGCAGATTTAAGTCTCTTTGAGTCATCAAATATTTGAGACTTTTGTGATCCGAAAATACATGGCACTTTTCACCAAATAAGTAATATCGCCATATTTTTAAAGCAAATACGATGGCAGCTAGTTCAAGATCATGGGTCAGATAATTTTTCTCATGTGGCTTTAATTGTCTCGACGCATAGGCCACCACTCGACCTTCTTGCATCAATACGCAACCCAACCCAAGTAGGGATGCGTCACTATAAATGACAAACTCTTTGCCTAATTCGGGTTGCACTAAAATTGGAGCTTCAGTCAAATAAGTTTTCAGTTGATCGAAAATTTTCTGGCATTTCTCCGTCCATTCGAACTTAACATTCTTTTGAAGTAGCTTCGTCATTGGTGTGGCTATCATCGAGAAACCTTTTATAAATCGTTGGTAATAACCGGCGAGCCCCAGGAAGCTCCGAACTTCGGTAATATTTCTCGGAGGTTTCCAGTTAAGTATGGCTGAAATTTTGTTCGGGTCAACTCGAATACCCGATGCGGATACCACATGACCCAAGAAGCTAACCTCTCTTAACCAGAACTCACACTTACTGAACTTAGCATATAACTGCTTATCCCACAAAATTTGCAACACTAGTCTCAGGTGCTCAGCATGTTCGGTCTCATCTCTTGAATAGACCAAGATGTCATCAATGAACACAACTACAAATCGATCCAAATATGGTCTGAAGATCCGATTCATCAAATACATAAATACCGCAGGGGCATTAGTGAGCCCAAACGGCATCACTAAGAATTCGTAGTGACCATATCTCGTTCTGAAGGCAGTTTTGGGTATGTCCGAATCTCGAATTCGCAACTGATAATAGCCCGATCTCAAATCTATTTTTGAGAACACTGAGGCTCCTTTTAGTTGATCAAACAAATCATCAATACGCGGTAACGGATATTTATTCTTTATCGTCACTTTATTCAGTTGACGATAGTCAATGCACAACCTCATGGTTCCGTCCTTCTTTTTCACGAACAATACTGGTGCACCCCAAGGTGAGAAACTTGGTCGAGCGAAACCTCTATCCGTCAATTCTTGCACCTGAGCTTTCAACTCTTTTAACTCGGTTGGTGCCATACGGTACGGAGCTATCGAAATCGGCGTAGTCCCAGGTACAAGCTCAATACCAAACTCTATCTCCCGAACAGGTGGTAAACCCGGTAATTCTTCAGGAAAAACATCCGGGTATTCACAAACCACCGGCACAGATTCGGGTTTCTTTTCTAATTCTTTGTCATCAAGTACATACGCAAGGTATGCTTCACACCCTTTTCTTACATATTTCTGGGCCAACATTGAGGATATTACAGTTGGCAACCCCTTTAAGTCCGTAGACTCAACTCGGATTATCTCGTTATTTTTGCACCTCAAATCAATAGTCTTGCTTTTGCAATTCACAACCGCATCATGCGCGGTCAACCAATCCAAACCAAGAATAACATCAAATTCATCAAACGGCAAAAGTATCAAGTCCGCCGGAAAACAGGAACCTCGAATTACTAGGGGACATTTCTTACACACTTTGTCGACAAGCACGTAGCGACCCAAGGGATTTGACACCAGAATTACGAACTCAGTAGACTCAATAGGTAAAGTCTTACTGGATGCTAAGGTTTCACATATGTAAGAATAAGTAGAACCGGGGTCAATCAAAGCAATTACATTAGTATCAAAGAGAGTAAAAGTACCGGTAATAACATCAGGCGAAGAAGCATCCTCGCGGGCACGTATAGCATAAGCTCTAGCAGGCGCACGAGCCTCGGATCTGGTCGTAGCATCTCTAGATCCTCTCTAACCACCGCTAGCATTGCCCGTATTTCTAGATGGTCTACCTCGAGCAGTGGTAGCACCCGGTTTCCCACTCTGATTTACATTATGTTCAGACAACCTCGGGAAATCTTTAATGAAGTGGTCAACTGATCCGCACTTGTAGCAGGAGCGGTCAGGGAATCTATAACTCCCCGAATGCCATTTACCGCAATATCGACATTCCGTTCTATCTCGACGTTCATTCCCAACACTGGCGACCGAAGTGCCTCGTGTACCCACAGGGGGTCGATCACGATCTCGTCTAAAAAGGCCCGAAGTGCCTCTAGACCGGCCCACATCATCTCGAAATTTCTTCGATGCCTGTTGAAGAGACTTTCCCGAGGATCTTTTACGAAACTCTCCAGTTCCCACATCAACTTTTTGTTTTTCTTTTCTAACCTCTTCGGCTTTACAAGCTCGCTCGACAAGTACTACGAACTCTCGTATTTCAAGAATGCCAACGAACATTTTTATATCTTCATTCAGCCCATCCTCGAAGCGTTTACACATGATAGCCTCGGACGAAACACATTCCCGAGCGTATCTACTAAGTCTAACAAATTTTCGCTCGTAATCAGTAACTGACATAGAACCTTGCTTAAGCTCAAAAAATTCCTTCCGTTTTTGATCAACAAATCTCTGACTGATATACTTTTTCCGAAACTCAGTTTGGAAAAACTCCCAAGTTGCTTGCTCTCGGGGCACAACAGAAGTTAGAGTACTCCACCAATAGTAGGCAGAATCGCGTAGCAAGGAGATAGTACACTTGAGGCATTCATCGGGTGTACAAGATAGCTCATCGAGTACCCGGATAGTGTTGTCCAACCAAAATTCAGCTTGCTCGGCATCGTCGCTATCCGTAGCTTTAAATTCAGTAGCCCCATGTTTTCGGATTCTGTCAACTGGGGGCTTATTTGACCTTATTTGGTCAGTTTCTGGAGGTATTGTAGGTGCGGGGGTGGTATTAGTCGGGAATGGAGGTTGTGGAACAGCCGTATTAGTTCGAATGTATTGGTTGAACCAATCATTCATCACGCTATAGAAAGCTTGTCTAGCTTCATCATTCGGATTACTAGCATTAGGTTGAGAGTCCGCCGGCGCTGTCCCTTGTGCGGGAGCAGGCGCTACACTCTCAAGATCATCAGCTACCGCTCGGTCGGGATCGGGATCCATTACTATAAATAAACACATTTGCAAATGTCAGAAATCACCACACTATCAAATAATCACATAAAATGGCATGTATAGCTAGACCCAACGCATTACGGTAGTCCTAGAATCGACTAAACCGTAGCTCTGATACCAATCAAATGTAACACCCCGAACCTGAGACCGTCACCGGAGTCGAACACGAGGTGTTAACAGACTTTAAACCACTTATAAAAAAATTTCCCAGACACTGCCAATCTGCGTACTAGTCGCTAAAAAAATCATATCTTGAGTTCAGAAACTCGGAATCCAGTTCCGTAAATTTTCCATGAAACTAGACTCATATGCTCATGTACATATTTTTTTCTAGAATTTTTGGTTGGGCCAGTTAGTACAGTTTATTAGTCAAATTCTCCCATGTTACAGGGATCGACTACACTGACCTTTGCGCATTACGACTTGGATATCTCCCTGTACAGGGCTTCAATACTGATGTCGTTTGTTTCTATAGAAAATAGACTCAAAGAGGAATTTATACATATATGGCATGACTCCTAATTATCTCTGGTTAATTTATAATGAATTTCCAAAGGCGAAACAGGAAATCCAGAAACCGTTCTGGCCCTGTCTCACGAGAACCTGAATATCTCTTAACATACTGTCCATATGATTGTTTCGTTACTTTCCTATGAAAATAGATTCATCAAGGTTCGTTTACAATTTTATTCACTATTTAATTCCATTCCTACTATTTTTAGTGATTTTCCAAATCTACATCACTCCTGCTGTCAGCATCTGCCTTTAAGGTAGACTTTACCTATTTCATAGTTTCCATGATTCAACTAGCCCTTTTAGCATAAATAGCACAAATTATGATAGTGATTAACCATTCCCATGGCCAATCCTTGTTAATCATATCCACACCTCTCAATAACCATATCCATACCAAATGATTATAACATTATACTCAAACATATATAAGCCATTTTCGCATGGCTATCCAAAATTATACAAGTCCAAAGGGTCCATGACCCCCAACAAAAAGGGTAGTCCTATACATGCCATTTCGAAGTTCAACCAAAATTGTACCAAAAGGGGGGGGGGCTTTGATAGTGTGGGCGACTTCGACTTCAAAATCCCGAGTCCGATAGCTGGAGAACCAAAATCTATAAAACAGAGAATCAATGAGACGGAGTAAGCAATTTATGCTTAGTAAGTTTTGAGCAAGGGATTCCAGCACAACAAAAGTATAGCATTCATGTAGCTAAACGGATAATTTCATATGCACAAATTTTCAATATCATACTTACTTCACATTACCAACCCTTTTATTCATACACAAAGATCAACTTAGCCAAAGGCCGGTAGCTCATTTATCAACTGAGCGAATACTTATTTGTAAGGGCTCAACTAATTCAAAGCACATACGAAACATACCTCAATGTTGGGATGTTTCAAGCGTATTAACTGAAATTTTTACAGCAAGATCATTCACTCCCAAATCACGTACCTTCGGAATTTAACTGGATATAGCTACTCGTTCAAATGCCTTCGGGACATAGCCCGGTTATAGTAACTCGCACAAATGCCTTCGGGACTTAACCCGGATTTAGTAACTCGCACAAATGCCTTCGGGCTTAGCCCGGAATTAGTATCTCGCACAAATGCCTTCGGGCTTAGCCCGGAATTAGTATCTCGCACAAATGCCTTCGGATCTTAGTCCGGATATGGTCGCTTAGCACAAAGCCTTCGGGACTTAGCCCGGACATCATTCAAATAACCATGCACATTTAACAATAAATCATGGCACATTTGTATTTCATTTTCGTTAGCAAAACTCGAACACAAGACACTTATCATTCTTGCAATTTCGGCTCAATAGCCACACACAAAGAGCATGATTTTAATTTTGCTTAAAACATGATCTAATCAAATCATAATTTAAGCTTTTTTACTCAAGAACTTACCTCGGGTGTTGTCGAACGATTCCGATAGCTATTCGACCACTTTTTCCTTCCCTTTATCGGATTTAGTTCCCCTTTGCTCTTGAGCTTAATTAAACAAATAAATTGATTTAATCATTTGAGCATCGAAAAGAGGAACACAAGACACTTAGCCCATGTTTATACATTAGACATTAAAGTCACATATGTACGGAATCATGAATCAAACTCAACATTTTAGCTAATTTTCCCCCTTGGCCGAATTTTCTAAGCCAAGACAAAAGCATCAATATGCTTGCCTCTAACCGAATACATGCAACACCAATCTCCTTCCTATGGCCGAATATGCATGTCTATGTTGGGGCCGATTGCAACACTTAATACATTCTACAAGTATGATCACTTGTATTGACTAAACACCATTTTGTTTCAAGTTCAAAACTTGGCTAATACACACATATATACACTAGTAAAGCATCCTCTCCCTTTCCATCAATTTAACACATGCATTACTCATTAATATACAAAAATTATATTCGGCCTTAGCACACAACTTGCTAGCCGATTCTTCTCCATCTAGCAACCAATGCACATATGTGCTCACTCAAAAATGCTAAAAAGAAGATTCAAGAATCATCAATCCACCATCACATGCATCATTAACAAGCTTCATATTTAGCATGCAATGGCATTAATACAAAATCCACCTAGGCCGAATATCATCCCCATGACATAGCAAAGATTTAAACCATGGGCTAATTAGAACTCAAGCTAGCAACTAAAAAAAAACATGCATGACTCTCATGGCACAACCTCAAACATACCTTGATCTAGATACAAGTATGGCCAAACCTCCTCCTAATCCTCTTCCAAACCAAACATGAAGCAAGAACTCCTTCCTCCTTCCTTAGAATTTTCGGCCAAAAGAAGATGAAAAAGGATGAACAAAATTTTTCTTTTCTTTTCTTTTACTCAAGGCAATGGGGGGGGGAAACAACCACACACTTTTTTTTTGTTTTCATCATATTCCCTTTCATTATTTTATGCCCATGCTCCTTATTTTATCATACTTCCCATGAAACACTAACTCAACATGTTTATGACATGTTCTTGCCCATCACACTTGGTCTACCATGCTTGTCATGGCCGACCACTACTAATTAGGGGGGGAATTTGACATGCAAGTCCCCCTTTTTATTTCATGCACTAATAGGTCCTTATGCTTTGACCTATCACATTTCAAAATTTTCTCACATAAGTCCTATTTACTAAAATTCACCTACAATTAAACAAAATTCAAACACGAAATTTTCACACATGCACATGTACATATAATGAGCATCAATTATGACGGTTAATTATTTTTATGACTCGGTTTAGCGGTCCCGAAACCACTTCCCGACTAGGGTCAATTTTGGGCTGTCACAACTTCATTTTTATTTAGTTTTATTTTTATATTCGCGTAGTAGAAACTTTTCTATTTCTATGTGAAGACGTTTGAGAGCAGAGATTATCCCGGAACTGCGCTTTAATTATTTATCAATGAGTATTCTCTTTTCCTTTACTATTTTATTCTTTTATTTACCTTTCATTAGCTTGATCAACTAATGTTTGTATGAATATTGGGATAAAATTATTTGCATATTTTATATCTTGCATTTTTCAATTATGGATCTGATTTATTAATTAAGTAATTAGTTCTCCAAAATTGGGTGTTTATTCAAGAGTATGTAGTATATTAGAGAGTGATGCCCTTAGTAGAATATCGAGGCAGGTAAGACCGAAAGGGTATCCTATAAAGTATAACTTGTGCCAAGCAGTGAGACCGAAAGGGTATCCATATACCTAGGATGAGACCGAAAGAGTGACTTAGGTGGTAATCCTTAGTGAATATGAGACCGAGAGGGCATTCTTAGCTAAAACTGGTGAATAACTCAGTTGAGGGTAATTACCGACTTAATTAACAATTAGGGAATTAATCGATCATAGCATCTTGACACTAAGAATAAGAAATTTCATTAGGTTATTTCAGGTTAATTAATTTCCATTAGATTAATTTATGTTAATTAATTTAATTAGTAATTTTGTATCAACACTACTAATTCGCGATTTAATTAGATTAGTAATTCTTTTCTGTAATTAATTTAATAATAAATTTCTCCATTCCACAATCCCTTTGGTACGATCCTTGGAATACTTCGCTGAATGTTTCATTGTAACACTTTACTATATTACAATTTGACTTGTATACTTGCGGACATTGCTGCTTAATTTTATATCTTTTTGCTGTAGTATTTTTAGTCCATACGTTCGCGCGTTTGGCAGCTGTCAAATGGTTACCATGAGATAAAATAGGATCATATTGGGAGAGCGAATTTATCTTAAAAAGATTAAGGATATCCTATGATGGTAACACACTTATAACAATGTTATTGGATGAGCACTGATCGAGTTGCTTTCCTAATGGTATGTAATTAGGGAGAGCTCATTCATGACACATTAGTGAAATGACTTCATGACTAAATGAGTTTATAATTAATAGGCGAAAAGCTGGAACTTAATTATAAATCATTTGAGCCCTAATTATATATGTTCAGTCGGTCCCTCCACTAGCTCGTTGAAACCAAAAATGAATTGCATGTTGAAGCAAATGAACAAAAATGGATAGAAATTGTAAAGTTGAAGAAATGAAAAACATTCAGAAATAAATGTGGTTTTCTCACTAAGTATGAAAATGACCTAAGAATTAACTTATGGTTTTTTGAATTATTAATTAATTAATTAATTGAAGTTCGAAAATAGAATTAAATTAATAGGTCATAGTGAATTGGTTGAATATATAAAAATCAAATATAATTTATCATAGATTCTTTTATGGTAAAGTTGCCATGATTTTAACTGAATCAAAATTGATTTGAGAAAAATTATTTAATTGAGAAATTAATTAATTAATTAAAATTAATTTATGATGTTTATTTTCGAAAATAGAAAAACATGTATTGGGTTGGATTGAATTACAAAGTGTTGGGTTAAATGTCTAGGAAGCACTTATAATTGGACTCAATATAAGAGAGGCCCGAATCCCCATTGTAGAAAGCCCAATTTTCCCTTGGCCCAAAACAACACCAAAAAAATAATAAATATATTAAAGTCCATCATCAGTCAATTTCTTACAAGCCCAATAATAAAACTAACCCAAATTACAAAACCCCCAAAAAAACTAACCCAAGACCCGAGCCCAATTACATCAACCCTCAGATCGAAATCAACTGAGCCCAAAGTTACATGGTCCAATAGGCCCAAAAATTAAAACACTCAGAAACCCTAGGGTTTCCCTAGGCACGCCGCAGCCCCCAGCCTCTAGCACTACCACTGTACGGCCTCCGTACCCTTTGTACGCCTCCACGTCCCCTTGTACCTGCAAATCAGACGAAAACAACAACACAAAATAATCGAAAAGAATATATTTTTATTTTTTTATAGCTATATAAAGCCATACAATATTGTTGTTCTTTTTTTACGGATACTACGAATACGATATATAAAAAAATCAATACAGATTCAAAAAGCAATTAGAAAAACAAAAGTTTCTAAAGGTGGTGCCTTTATCTTTGATTCATTTCTTACCGTTGTTTTCCTTATTTTTTGTTGACTAGAAGAAAGAAAATATAAAAGGGGGGAAAAGAGAGCAAAATCTCACCTCGGGTTCGTCCGTCGCCACCATGGTGGCTTTTCTTCGCTGGAATCAGCATCCGAATGAAGGGGGGATTTGAGAGCATTTAGGGGCATTTCATTTTTTTAAAAGGGTTAGAAGAATGATTTTTTAGAATTTTTTTTTGCTTTTGTAGGACGATCAGGCGACGTCATTTTGAGCCGATTTCAATGGCCTTAAAACGGCGCCGTTTAGGAGCCATGACCCGTGACCCGACCCATCAGGGTGGGAGATCTGCGTGTTTTTAGAAATTGGCGAATATCTGTTTCAGTCCCTTCATTTTTTTACTTGTTTTAATTAGATCCTTTTTATTTCTTTTAATTCGGCTTGATAAATTTGTTTCGTTGCATCTTAGTCCCTAATGGAACTGTGCATTTTGGAGGACGGGTATATTACCTATCTGGTCCTTCCACGTTATTCGTACGTTATAATTCAGTCCTTTTTTTTCCATTTTGTTGCAATATATCCCTAGAATCTTGTTTAAACTCCGATTTAGTCCTTTTTGTATTTTTTTATTTAAACCCAACATTTATTTTATTTTCAAATTTAATCCTTGGGTTATGCGATTTTGATGTTTTTATTGTTTTTCAAACTGTTTCATATATCGTGTTGATTTATTTATTTAGTGTTTTTTTAAAATCAAATTTTTTAATAATACTCTTTTACTTATTTAATATCACCTTTATCTTAAATATTTCTTACATTCAACTCCTTTTATATTTTCTTTAATTATCCCCTTAGTTGTCTATCCACTCGTCTACCATACTCTAAAATTTAGATCTTATTACTTCTATTTCAAAATATTCATGCTTAATATTATATATTTAACTTACTTATTCATTGATTATTCTATATGCTTTATACATGTATATATGTTAATTTGTAAGGCTTTCGTTATTTCGCTCATGTCCAAACATTTTTATGCTATGTTGGTTCATTTTATATTATGCATTTTCATTTCATTGTTTTATTTATATATCGTGACTCATTTATTAATGTTGAATTCATCCATGTAATCACATCATTTTTATCATAATATTTTTAAACGTATATCTTTTAAATTTTTCGTTAATTTTTATCCAAATTCATAAACAAAGAAATTTTTTGAAAATAAGTGATATTTCACGTTTTGGGAATTCGAGAAATCATACCCTAACTTATGGGGTTTCGATTTTCTCATTAAACCTAAATAGAAAAATATTTTCTTTAAATAAAAATAAAGGCAATGTTCTACGTTTAGAAATTCGAGAAGGCTGTACGCTAACTTACGGGGTTTCGATTTTTTTCTTTGATCTAAACAACCGAACATCCTCTTTAAGAATCAAATTACGATTTTCAAAATAAAACAATTAAAAGGCAAGCTTCTTTTCGAGGGTTTAAATGTCGTGTCCTAACTTACGGGATGTGACATTCAGACATCTCAAACCGAGTGGGTCTTTAATTCTCGTTTTAAATTTATCCAAGCATTTTTTAAGTCAACATAAATAAAAGGGATGGATCGTATTTAAAATTCTTTTGGATTTTTAACTTTCAACGTTAAGACATTGACTGATCAATTCGGTACCAATCTTGGGTGTATCGAGGGTGCGAATCCTTCCTCGTGCGTAACTGACTGTCGAACTCATTTTTCTAAATTTCGTAGACTAAAAAATTATCGTTTTAGTAAATTTAAACTTTTATTAAAATGATTAATTTAAGGTGATTCTATTAAACCTAATAAAAAGGATTGGTGGCGACTCCCATTTTCATTTTCATTTCCAATTTCAAAAACAAAGTCGACCATTTTTCAAAACAAAAAATGGTTTCGACACCCATCATAATACATATGAGGGGAAGCACACCATATTAGCCCCCTTCTCTTCTATTTCAATTAGGAAGTTGTTTTTCTATTAAATAGACTTCTATTAATTCAACAAGGGTTTCATTTCTTCTGTGACAGCCCTAAATTGACCCTAGTCAAAAAGTGGTTTCGGGACCAAAAAATCGAGTCACAAATATAATTAAATGTTATGTTCTGTGTTTATTATATGTGAAAGTGCATGTGTGAAAATTTCATTCTTTGATCTTGTCAATTGTATGTGAAATTATTAAATAGAACTTATGTGAAAATTTTTGAAAATGCTATAGGTTATTTTGTAGTGGCCAAATAATTTTATGGTGTAAAATAGGTGGATTTGCATGTCAGAATTCCCACTTTAATGTATAGTGGCCGGCCATAATGATGGTGATAAATAAAATATGCATTTTAAATTAGCATTATTAAATTTAATGGCTTTATTATCATAAAATAAAGATAAATAAAATAACAAAAAGAGGAAAAGGACAAAGCTTGTTCATCTTTATTCTTCATAGCTGAAATTAGGAGAGAAAAGAAACTCAAGCAACATTCGGTCATTTACTACATGATTTAAAGGTATGTTCATGTATTTTTTTTTCTTGAAATTCTTGTGAAATTAGGATGGTCAAAACATTTCTTGGCTAACCTGTAACGCCTCAATTTTCGGGAATTCTGTGAGTGTTGGCAAATTTTAAATTTTGGTGTTCTGTTTGCTTGGCATAAATTTAATCAAGTTAGTGGTTCTCTAGAAGGCCCAAGTTTAAGTTAAAAATCTGGTAATTTTAGTTAATTTTAATTCTATAGAAGAAGGGGTTCTGGTTAGCTAGGCTTTAAGGTATTCACTGGGTAAAATAAAACACAAGGAAGCCCATGGTAAGTTGGCTTGTGGCGTCACTTGGGGGCTTGAGAGGTGGCGCGTGGATGACCAAGGAGAGCAAAGGTTTGAGTCGCAAGGTAAGCAAATTGGTGATATTAATTTTTATATACAGAAAAGGTAAGTAGTGGAACTAAAGTGAAAGGCTGTCAAGAGAAGATTTAGGAGCTGATAAGAGAGAGGATTTAGGAGCTGATAAGGGAGAGGATTTAGGAGCTGATAAAGGAGAAGATTTAGGAGCTGATCAAGGAGCAGGAGTAGGCCGACCAAGGGCCTCTAGCATGGGAAAATTCGGCTAGGTTAAGTGCCAGTATAAATTCGGCATGAGGGGGAAAGTTGTGCCGTTTGCCGACCATTCTCCTCTTCTTTCTTTTCTCATTTCCTCTTCAACTTTTTCTTTTTCTTCTTTTCCTCCATAGCTGAATCTCTTTAACCACCTAGCATCTCCATCTTTTTCTTCAGACGTTTCTAAACCTTCATAGCCATTGCCATAAAAAGCCGAAATCCTGAAAACTATACTTTCTTCTGTGCCGATTTCTCCTAGCCAATTTTATTATCTTTTCCATCATTCTTGACCGATTCTCTAGTTCTCTAAACCTTAAGGTTCTGTCGATTCTTAACCGATTCTCTAGTTCTCTAAACCTTAAGGTTCTGTAGACAAGACCATAGCAAAACCCTCCTATTTCATCTTTCTTTATGCACCTTCAACAAAAGTCAAAAACCCCACTCTCTTGGGGACTTGGCCGAATAGTGAGATCACTGAAGGCTCGACTTTTGTTATCATTTGAGGGCTTAGATCAGCATCAGAATTGAGTAGAAATTAATTAGGATCATTGACCGAAGGAACCGGTGGTAAGTCTTTTCAATCTAGTCTTTATTTCGTATTTTAGAAAAGTCGAAACCCCTAAAGGTTAGGGAGGCTATCGACTTGGACTTGTAGCCTTAAGGGGTTGTGATAACTGTTTTGTCTTGATAATAATGTGATCTAGAGGCTGCTGATCAAGGGCTTGGACAAGTGGAGCAACGGGATCTAAGTTTAGTCGCAAACTTCGGCAAAGGTAGGATTGCTAGTGTCTAAGTTGTTATGGCCGAATAAGGTAAGGAGTTATCATGTAGTTTGTTTCGGTAGTTAGATTAACGTGGTAGTAATATAATTGTAGGTAGTTCGTGTGTGGAACTCGTCAAACGAATCGTCATAAAATAGGTATGTAACTGACACCCTTTCTTAGTCTAGATCGGTAAAAGCCGAAAAGCCGAAATGCCGAAACCCGGTATTTTGTAGATTTGCGAGTGTGCGAATGCTTGTGTGGTAAATCGATTAATGGTTTTGGTAAGCTGCAATGTTTGGATTGCGAAGTGCATGATTTCTGTGCCCTTGATATTTTTGGGCTTAATGGGCCAAAATTGGAATAATAGGCCAACGGGCCCAATTCGGTAAGAACCCTCGGTAAGTGATTCTGTTAGTACGTGAAAGGTAGGAATATGCATGAAAAACCCTAAAATAGATAAATTACTGAAATACCTTTAAAAAGTGAAAAATTTATAGTTTTCCCCTAGGAGATAAAGTACCGAAATACCCCTAGGAGTAAATTGACCTAAATGCATGTTTGACTGTTGTTATTTACTGCTTATTATCTGATGTATGAGACTGGGATATTGATGGAGGAAGTACTGAAAGTGGCTTGTCCACGTACTGGAGGCTTTGCCTCAACTTACTGTTAACTGAACAACAAGGCTGCAACTGTGGAGTGTAAGGCTGGGTTGGTTGAGTTATTCCCCACATGGAGTGTAGGGCTGGTACGGGTGGAGTGTAGCGGTTGGTGGGTTGAGTAGTCTCCCCAAATGGGCTTGCATATGTTTATTGATGTTGCATGTATTTTGAAATGGGCCTATGGGCCGTACTGTTATCTGAATAAGGGGCTAAGTCCCAGTTTATTGTGATCTGAAAAGGGCTCTGGCCCAGTTTCACTGTTAACTGAATGGGCTTAGGCCCAATGGGCTTGAGCTGACTTGGGCTTTGAATGGGTTTTCCTTACACACTGAGTTTCCAAACTCACCCCTTCTTTAACCTTGCAGGTGGGCCTTGATGTGAGTGTCTTGGAGCTGGAGGGGATTCAGAGTGGCCATGGTGAGCGCTTTTGGGTTTGAAAAAGAAACTGGTTTTCTTAAGCTATTTTTAATTACTATTTAATTTTTGGGTTATAATAAGGCCATTTTAACTTTATTTTCTTCTTTGATTTTCTGGGATTATATTATTTTAAATAACTTTAAATTGATGGATAATAATTCAAATGGGCTAGACTTATGGTGCGATTTCAAAACGGTATTTGTTTTTAAAATAACACGACATCACGAATATTCGATTTACCAAAGATGACCACTCAAGGAAATTTCAATTTTTTATAACCAAGTGTGGCAATGGATGTGGGCATGTCTAGGATTGGATCCAATCGAAAAGCTTGGTACTTAAGCAGCCTTCATGGCTCACCTCCTCTGTTACGGATACCTACCTGGTGCCCAGCTTCCATTCACTTGGTTAGCTTAACAAAAGTCGACTTTTAAAACGCTAGAAAGGGAACATGGGTTTTTAACTTCAATGTGGCACGTCAGATTCAGCCATAACATCTGGGCCGGGTTTGGGGTGCTACATTTAGTGGTATCAGAGTCAGGTTGCAACAACTCGGCTATGGATCGGGTCAAAAAAGGGTTTTCAAAACTTTATGCCAAAAAGGGTATTTTTGGAAAAACCTGACTTTTGAAAATAAATTTTCTGTTTAAAGGAGATAATCTCCGAACTTGTTTTTTTTAACACAAATACTTGGAAAATTGATTTCAAAAAGCCTAAATCTTTTGAGTTTATCTGAAAACTGATGAGGTGGCACACTGAGTTCCCGGCACCAAGGCTGTAAGTACCTTTCTGTTTTACATACTAAACTGTACTGTAGTTAGTACTAAGCCTTAGCGATAGTACTATAGATAATGTAGCATAAAGGCTACAAAACTGAGACTGTAGGGTAAACTAAGCCCTAGGAAACTGAGACAGTAGCTAAACTGTGGTTACGCAAGAACAACTTTGAAACCTTATCTGTTCATAAAATATTCTGTAATAAACAGTGGAAACAGTAAACTAACTGCATAAAATTCGTAATCAGATAAATCGATATGAGTACAAGAGCTACTCGAAGAAGAGGCCGTGGTCGAGGCCGAGGTAGTACTCAAGCTGGATCTTCGTCTTCTGAGTACATACCCGCTGGGGTAGCACGACCACCACCGGTGGATGAGAATGGGCCGTATGATCGGGCCGTGAGGGATGACGCTCTGTCCCAGGCCATGTTAAGAGTTTTGGAAAGGGTGGCCGGAGCTAATATCGGGCCCATGAATAGGGGATCCATTTTTGAGCGACTCTGGGCCAACGTAGCGGAAGTTTTTAGGGGTGTATCTGGAGTAGCCCCAAATGTGGCTGAGTACTGGCTGGAAGCCACGGAGCAGATTATGGATGACCTGGACTGCTCAGTGGAGTAAAAGTTAAAAGGGGCGGTGTCCTTACTGCGGGACGAGGCATATCAGTGGTGGATCACTGTGAGAGAGGGTACCCCAGCTGAGAGGGTAACTTAGGAGTTGTTTAAGCAGTCCTTCAAGGCGAAGTATGTCGGAGCTAGCTATATGGATGCGCGAAGGAAGGAATTCCTGAACCTGACCCAGACCTAGACCTAGAGTGGTAAGATCGTTGCTGAATATAGGGCAGAGTTTCTGCGATTGAGCCGGTATGCTAGTGGTATTGTCTCTACAGAATATGAGCACAGTGTTCGCTTTGAGGATTGCCTCAGGGATGAGCTAAGGGTGCTCATAGCTCCGCAGAGAGAGCGCGATTTTGCTGCACTGGTAGAAAAGGCTAAGATAGCCAAAGAGGTGAAGGAAGCTGAACGACAGAACCACGACAAGGATCGAAATCGGTTCAGGAGAGATGTTGGACCAGCTGGTGCTACAAACTGAAATGTTAAGAGAGCTAGGATGGAGGAATCAGTTCGAGCGATTCCGGTGAACACTGTTAGATCACAAGTTTGTGGAGATTGTGGTAGAATGCATCTAGGGGAATGTTGGAAACGCTCTGGGGCTTGTCTTTGTTGTGGATCAAAGGAACATAAGATCAGGGATTGTCCTATGAGTCCAGCTCAGGCTCAAGTGGTTGAACAAATGGCTGTGCAACCCGTCCAACCAGCGCGAGGTGGACCGCTGCCGCCGAGAGGTCGTGGCCAAGGTCGCGGTGGTGATGGCCATGGACGTGGGGCACCTAGCAGGGGTACTGCTAACACTGAGGCTCGTCAGCCAGCTTTGGTATATACTGCTTGTTGCCGCGAGGAGGGTGACGCACCTGATGTCATAACTGGTACGTTTTTTATCTCTGACGTACCCTATACTGCTCTGATAGATGTGGGGTCAACTCATTCATATGTAGCATGTGATATTTCTGGGGCATTGGGTGTTCACTTTGAGGAGATTGTGTGTGGGGTAACTGTGATAAGTTCGTTAGGTCACTCAGTTAAAGTAGAGAAACTCTTTAGGAAGGTGCCTTTAGAGACTCAAGGTAGGATTTTCTGTGGAGACTTAATGGAGTTACCGTTCGGAGAATTCGATTTGATCTTAGGGATGGATTGGCTGACCAGGCATAGGGCAACGCTGGATTGTGCAGCTAAGAGGATGGTGTTAAGGACTATTGAGGATAAGGAGGTAATAATTATTAGGGAACGAAGAGATTATTTGTCCAATGTGGCATCGACTTTAAGGGCTGAGAAATTGATGCGTAAGGGACGTGAGGCGTACTTGGCTTTTGTAAATCAAGTTGAAACTGGGGATCTGACAGTGGATAAGGTTAGGACCGTAAAGGAGTTCCAAGTTGTTTTTCCAGAGGAGCTTCCTGGATTGCCTTCGAATCGGGAAGTGGAGTTTAGAATCGATTTGTTGCCTGGAACAGCTCCAGTATCCATTGCACCCTATAGAATGGCACTAAAGGAGTTAGTGGAACTGAAAGCTCAAATCCAAGAGTTGTTAGATAGAGGCTTCATTAGACCTAGTGTGTCTCCATGGGGAGCACCGGTCCTGTTTGTGAAGAAAAAGGACGGGACAATGCGCAAGTGCATCGATTACCGCCAGTTGAACAAACTGACGATAAAGAACAAATACCCATTGCCAAGGATTGATGATTTATTTGACCAACTTAGAGGAGCTTCGGTATTTTCCAAGATTGACCTTCGATCTGGATACCATCAGTTAAGGGTAAAGGAAGTGGATATTCATAAGACTGCATTCAGGACTCGATATGGTCATTACGAGTTCCTGGTTATGCTATTTGGGTTGACGAACGCACCTGCCGCTTTCATGGATCTGATGAATCGAGTGTTCCAACCTTATTTGGACCGATTCGTGGTAGTTTTCATCGATGATATTCTGGTATACTCGAAAATCGAGGAGAAACATGAGGAGCATCTATGTATTGTGCTGCAAGTGCTGAGAGAGAAGCAACTATATGCAAAGTTTAGTAAGTGTGAATTTTGGTTGCGAGAAGTGGCTTTTCTAGGTTATGTGGTTTTTGTTGAAGGAGTTAGAGTGGATCCTCGAAAAGTTGAGGTAGTTCTAGGATGGAAGCCACCAAAATCAGTATCAGAAATTTGGAGTTTTCTGGGTTTGGCAGGCTATTACCGAAGTTTCGTAGAAGGATTTTCTCTGATTGCTGCACCATTGACGAAACTGTTAAGGAAAGGGGTAGCATTTGTCTGGACTGAGAATCAGCAATAAGCTTTTGACCATTTTAAAAAGGTATTGACTGAAGCACCAGTGTTGATTCAACCAAAGTCTGGGAAGGACTTCACTGTGTACAGCGATGCGTCGCATGTGGGGTTAGGATGTGTATTGATGCAAGAGGGTAAGGTGGTCGCTTATGCTTCGTGACAGCTTAAGCCTCATGAAGCGAACTACCCTACACACGATTTAGAGCTAGCAGCAGTGATCTTCGCGTTGAAAATCTGGAGACATTACTTATATGGAGAAAAGTGTATCATATACACAAACCATAAGAGCCTAAAATATCTGTTAACTCAGAAGGAGTTAAACCTTAGGCAACGAAGATGGGTAGAGTTGCTTAAGGATTACGACTATTCGATTGAGTACCACCCAGGTAACGGCTATTCGATCACTTTTTCCTTCCCCTTATCCAACTTTGATCCTCTAGGCTCTTGAGCTAAATCAAACAATTTACTTCCCAAATCAAACATAGTCATACGACATCCATATACATTTTATACTAGCCGAAATGTACCACCAAGATATACTTTACTCAAATAATTTACTTTGGCCAAACATGTATAATGTTTTATAGCTTAATAAATTTAACATACACCATGTATTTATAATATTTTTGGTAGCCAACTATCCATAGTCATGCATACACAATCAAAATAAATACCCAAAATTTTCATATCCTTATGCCCTAAGCCGAATATACTTGTCATGTTCACCTACATTTTCTTTTTTTTTTCAAGTACAACATTCTCATATTCGGCATTAGTATCAAGCATAATAGCCAATTCTTCCCACTTTGAATCTATGCATCCATTTAATCATAGTTTGTTCAAGCACTCATACAACAAGACACATCCATATGACTAAAAATTCTAAGTTTAAACACAATACAACATTTTAGCACCATGGCCGAATACTTCATGAAGTTGTTAAGACCCATCCTTTTCAAATTCTCACAGACACTCACATTCAATCCTTTTTATTAAGCACTCAAATTCAATCGTCTTCATGCCTCATCACCATAACATCAAACACCAACCAAGAAGACAACACCCATGGCCGAGTATCATCTCCATCACATAGCAAAGATTTAAACCATGGGCTAGGTAGAACTCAAGCTAACAACTAAAAATATGCATGAATCTCATGGAACAACATCAAACATACCTTAGCCTAGTTACAAGCATGGCCGAACCTCTTCAACCTTTCTTCCTTTCTTTCCTTTGATTTTTCGGTCAAGAAGAACAAAATGAGAACCTTTTTTCTTTTTTTTTTCATCACCCCCTCCAATTTCCATTATTTTATTACTAACCCTTTTTATTTTATTATTTCTAGCATAAAGCATTAGCACAACATGTTTATAATAGGTTTTAACCCATAGCATGGCCGGCCACTAGTTCAAATTTTGGGTAATTTGACATGCAAACCCATCATCTTTATAACATGATTAATAGGCCATTTACATTTGCCTAGCACATTTCTAAATTTTCTCACATAAGTCCTATTAACTAAATTCACATGCAATCGACTAAATCGAAGCTTAAAACTTTCACACATTCATATTCACATATTCTAGACAATAAATATCACATTCAAATACTTCGGTGACTCAGTTTAGCGGTCCCGAAATCACTTCCCGACTAGGGTCAATTTAGGGCTGTCACAACTCTCCCCCACTTTAAGAAATTTTTGTCCCCGAAAATCTTACCGGTAAATAGGTTTGGGTATCGTTCTTTCATAGAGTTCTCGGGTTCCCAAGTACCTTCTTCCATCCCATGTTTGAGCCATAACACTTTTACTAAAGGAACCTTTTTGTTTCGTAACTCTTTCACTTCACGAGCTAGGATACGAATCGGTTCTTCTTCATAACTCATATCGAATTGAATTTCAACCTCTGATGGATTAATTATGTGCGATGGATCAGATCTATAACGTCGAAGCATCGAAACATGAAAGACGTCGTGAATCTTTTCAAGTTCAGGGGGTAAAATCAATCTATACGCAACTGGACCGACTCGTTCGGATATTTCATATGGCCCGATGAACCTCGGACTCAATTTTCCCTTACGCCCAAATCTGAGTATCTTTTTCCAAGGCAAAACTTTAAGAAACACTTTATCTCCCACCTGATACTCAATATCTTTTTGTTTCAAATCCGCATACGACTTCTGACGATCCGATGCTGCCTTCAAACTTTCACGAATTATTTTTACTTTCCGCTCAACATCTTTAATCAAATCAACTCCGAAAATTTTACTTTCACCGAGCTCGGTCCAAAACAATGGTGTACGGCATTTACGACCGTACAAAGCCTCGTAAGGTGCCATCTTAATACTTGATTGAAAACTATTGTTGTAAACGAATTCAATCAAAGATAGATACCGTTCCCATGAACTACTACACTCAAGGATGCAACATCTCAACATATCCTCGAGTATCTGAATTATCCGCTCGGATTAACCATCGGTTTGGGGATGAAAAGCGGTGCTAAAATGCAACTTGGTACCCAAAGCTTCTTGCAATTTCTTCCAAAATCGCGGGTGAATCTCGGATCTCTATCCGACACAATAGAAATGGGTACCCCGCGTAATCTCACAATCTGAGAAACATACAATTCATCTAGTTTATCCAATGAATAATCCATACGTACGGGAATAAAATGAGCTGACTTAGTCAGTCTATCAACAACAACCCAAATCACATCTTTCTTACTCACCGACAATGGTAACCCAGATACAAAATCCATCGTGATTCGTTCCCATTTCCATTCAGGTATCATGATCGGCTGAAGTAAACCTGTAGGCACTTGATGTTCCGCTTTCACTTGTTGGCATATTAAACACTTCGAAACAAAATCGGAAATGTCTCGTTTCATACCCTGCCACCAAAACTGACGTCTCAAATCATTGTACATTTTCGTACTCCCCAGGTGAATTGACATTTGGCTACAATGAGCTTAATTTAGAATCATCGAAATAAGTTCTGAATTTCTTGGAACACACAAACGACTTCTGAACCTCAAACAATCGTCATCATCAATTTGAAACTCTGATTCCATATTCGAAACACATTCAGCCCGTTTTGCAACTAATTCATCATCGACTTTCTGAGCTTCACGAATTTGATGAATCAACAATGGTCTAGCCTTTAATTTCGCTACTAACATATTGTCGGATAGAACAGACAAGTGTACATTCATCGCTTGTAAAGCAAACAGTGATTTAAGACTCAAAGCATCCGCAACCACATTAGCCTTTCCTGGGTGACAGTCAATGACAAGCTCATAATCTTTTAACAACTCGAGCCAACGTCTTTGTCGCAGATTCAAGTCTCTTTGAGTCATCAAATATTTGAGACTTTTGTGATCCGAAAATACATGGCACTTCTCACCAAATAAGTAATGTCGCCATATTTTCAAAGTGAATACGATGGCAGCTAATTCGAGATCATGGGTTGGATAATTTTTCTCATGTGGCTTCAATTGTCTCGACGCATAAGCTACAACTCGACCTTCTTGTATCAATACACAACCCAACCCAAGTAAGGATGCATCACTGTAAATGACGAACTCCTTGCCTGATTCGGGCTGCACTAGTACTGGAGTTTCCGTCAAATGAGTTTTCAATTGATCGAAACTTTTCTGACACTTTTCTGTCCATTCAAACTTAACATCTTTCTGAAGTAGTTTCGTCATTGGTGTGGCTATCATCGAAAAACCTTTTACAAACCGTCTGTAGTAACCGGTAAGTCCCAAAAAGCTCCGAACTTTAGTAATATTTCTCGGAGGCTTCCAGTTAAGCATGGCTGAAATTTTGCTCGGATCAACTCGAATACCCGATGTAGATACCACATGTCCCAAGAAGCTAACCTCTCTTAACCAGAACTCACACTTACTGAACTTAGCATACAACTGCTTATCCTGTAAAATTTGCAACACTAATCCCAGGTGTTCAGCATGATCGATTTCATTTCTCGAATAGACCAAAATATCATCGATAAACACAACTACAAACCGATCTAAATACGGTCGGAAGATCTGATTCATCAGATCCATAAATACCGCGGGGGCATTAGTGAGCCCAAACGGCATCACTAAGAATTCGTAGTGACCGTATCTCGTTCTGAAAGTAGTTTTGGGTATATCCGAATCTCGAATTCGCAACTGATAATAACCCGATCTCAAATCTATCTTTGAAAACACCGAGGCTCCCTTTAGTTGATCAAACAAATTGTCAATGCGCGGTATCGGATATTTATTCTTTATTGTCACCTTATTCAGCTGACGATAGTCGATGCACAACCTTATGGTTCCGTCCTTCTTTTTCACAAATAATACTGGTGCACCCCAAGGTGAGAAACTTGGTCGAGCGAAACCTCTATCCATCAACTCTTGCAACTGAGCTTTCAATTCCTTTAATTCTGTTAGTGCCATACGATACGGAGCTATCGAAATTGGTGTAGTCCCAGGTACAAGCTCGATGCCAAACTCTACCTCCCAAACAGGTGGTAAACCCGGTAATTCTTCGGGAAAAACATCCAGATATTCACAAACCACCGGCACAGATTCAGGCTTCTTTTCTAACTCTTTGTCATCAAGTACATACGCAAGGTATGCTTCACACCCCTTTCTTACATATTTCTGAGCCAACATCGATGATATTACAGCTGGCAACCTATTTAAGTCAGTAGACTCAACTCGGATTATCTCGTTATTTACACACCTCAAATCGATGGTTTTTCTTTTGCAATTTACAATTGCATCATGTACGGTCAACCAATCCATACCGAGGATAACATCAAATTCATCAAATGGTAAAAGCATCAAATCGGCCGGAAAATAGGAACCTTGGATTACTAGGGGACATTTCTTACACACTTTGTCGACAAGCACGTAACGACCCAAGGGATTTGACACCCGAATTACAAACTCAGTAGACTCAACAGGTAAAGTCTTACTGGATGCTAAGGTTTCACATATATAAGAATGAGTAGAACCCGGGTCAATCAAAGCAATCACATTAGTATCAAAGAGAGTAAAAGTACCGGTAATAACATCTGGCGAGGAAGCATCCTCGCGTGCGCGTATAGCATAAGCTCTAGCAGGAGCACGAGCCTCAGATCTAGTTGTAGCATCTCTAGATCCTCTCTGACCGCCACTAGCATTGCCCGTATTCCTAGATGGTCTACCCCGAGCAGTGGTAGCACCCGGTTTCCCACTATGATTTACATTCTGTTCAGACAATCTCGGGCAATCTTTAATAAAGTGGTCAACTGATCCGCACTTGTAACAGGAGCGGTCATGGAATCTACAACTCCCCGAATGCCATTTACCACAATACTGGCACTCCGTTCTGTCTCGACGATCATTTCCAACACTGGCGACCGAAGTGACTCGTGTACTCACAAGGGGTCGATCACGATCTCGTCTAGAAAAACCCGAAGTGTCTCTAGACCGGCCTAAGTCATCTCTAAATTTCTTCGATGACTGTTGAACGGGCTTTCCCGAAGATCTCTTACGAAACTCCTTTGCTCCCATATCAGCTTTTCTTTTATCCTTACTGAGCTCTTCGGCTTTGCAAGCTCGTTCGACAAGTACCACAAATTCTCGGATTTCTAAAATGCCAACATACAGCTTTATATCATCGTTCAGTCCATCCTCGAAATGTTTACACATCACAGCTTCTGAAGAAATGCATTCTCGAGCGTACCGGCTAAGCCTTACAAACTTTCATTCATAATCAGTAACCGACATGGAATCTTGTTTAAGTTCAAGAAATTCCTTCCGTTTTTGATCAATGAATCTTTGACTGATATACTTTTTCCGAAACTCAGTTTGGAAAAACTCCCAAGTTACTTGCTCTCTGGGCACAATAGAAATCAACGTATTCCACCAATAGTAGGCAGAATCACGTAGCAAGGAGATAGTACACTTTAGGCATTCATCGGGTGTACAAGATAGTTCATCAAGTACCCGAATAGTGTTGTCCAACCAAAATTCAGCTTGCTCGGCATCGTCGCTATCCGTAGCTTTAAATTCAGTAGCCTCGTGTTTTCAGATTCTGTCAACCGGGGGCTTATTTGACCTTATTTGGTCAGTTACCGGAGGTATTGCAGGTGCGGGGGTTGTATTAGTTGGGAATGGGGGTTGTGGAACAGCCGTATTAGTTCGAATGTATTGGTTGAACCAATCATTCATCACGCTATAAAAAGCTTGTCTAGCTTCATCATTCGGATTACTAGCAATAGATTGAGAGTCCGCCGGTGCTGTCCCTTGTGCGGGAGCAGGTGCTACACTCTCAAGATCATCAGCTACCGCTCGGTTGGGATCGGGATTCATTACTATAAATAAACACATTTTCAATTGTCAGAAATCACCACACTATCAAATAATCACATAATGGCATGTATAGCTAGACCCAAACGTATTACGGTAGTCCTAGAATCGACTAAACCGTAGCTCTGATACCAATAAAATTGTAACACCCCGTACCCAAGACCGTTGCCGGAGTCGAACACGAGGTGTTAACAGACTTATTCCATTTATTAACACAGTTCATTTTAAAATTCCAGACAAGTTGGTTAACTGCATCACAGCCACTCTAAAAATCATATCTCGAGTTCCAAAACTCGAAAACTAATTCCGTAAATTTTCCATAAAACTAGACTCATATATCCATCCACAAATTGTTTTCTAGAATTTTTGGTTGGGCCAATTAGTACAGTTTATTAGTTAAAGTATCCCCTGTTACAGGGTTCGACCATTCTGACCTTCCTGCATTACGACTTGGATATCTCCCTGTAAAGGGCTTCAATTCTTATGACGTTTGTTTCTAAAGAAACTAGAATCGAAAAGGAAACTATACATATATGGCATGACTTCTAATTATCTCTGGTTAATTTATAATGAATTTCCAAATTCGGAACAGGGGATCCAGAAATCGCTCTGGCCCTGTTTCACGAAAACTTAAACATCTCAAAAAATACGGCTCATATGATCATTTCGTTGCTTTCATATGAACATAGACTCATAAAGGTTCGATTAAATAATTTATTCAATATTTAATTCCATTCCTAATATTTTTAGTGATTTTTCAAATTCACATCACTGCTGCTGTCGGCATCTGTTTTTAAGGTAGACTTTACCTATTTCATAATTTCCATGATTCAACTAGCCCTTTAACATACATAGCACGAAAATATGATCGTGATTAACCATTCCAATGGCTAATCATTGCCAAGCATTTCCACACCTCTCAATAACCATATATATACAAAATTATTATAATGCTATGCTCAAAATATTTAAGCCATTTTCGCATGGCTATCCAAATATATACAATACCAAAGTACTTGACTAACAACAAAAGGGCAGCCCTATACATGCCATTATCAGAGTTCAACTAAAAGGGTACCAAAAGGGCTTTGATAGTGTGGGCGACTTCGACTTTGACACTCCCGAGTCCGATAGCTGACGAACCAAAATCTATAAAACAGAGAATCAAAGAAACGGAATAAGCATTTAATGCTTAGTAAGTTTTGAGCAATGAAATTAGGCACAACTGAAGTATAGCATTCATATGACTAAACGGATAATTTCATATACACATATTCTCAAAATCATACCTACTTCACATTTCCAACCCTTATATTCATACATAAGGGATCAACTTAACCAAAGGCCGGAAGCTTATTAATCGACTGAGCGAATACTATTTAAAAGGAATCAACTATTCCAATGCATATACGAAACATACCTCATCGTTGGGATTTTACGAGCGTATTAATTGAAATTATTACAGCAAGATCGCTCATTCCCAAACCAAGTACCTTCAGGATTTAGCCGGATATAGCTACTCGCTCAACTGCCTTCGGGACTTAGCCCGGATATAGTAACTCACACAAATGCCTTCGGGACTTAGCCCGGATATAGTAACTCGGACAAATGCCTTCGGGACTTAGCCCGGTTATCATCCGAATATTCATGCACGTATATCAATAAATCATATCACATCTATATTTCATTTTCATCACTAGAACTCAAACACAAGACACTTATCAATCATTCCCATTTTTGGCTCAACAGCCACATACAAAGAGCATAAATTGATTTGCTTTATGACATGATCTCTATGCACATTCGACTACCCGTCATAGGTATAACTAATTATCTCGACATATAATTCAAGTAAAATCATTATATCACTGTTTATTTGTTATGCTTATACGTCATAACTTAATCAAATCATAAACTAAGTTCCATTACTCAAAGACTTACCTCGGATGTTGTCGAACGATTTCGACGGCTATTCGATCACTTTTTCCTTCCCCTTATCCAACTTTGATCCTCTAGGCTCTTGAGCTAAATCAAACAATTTACTTCCCAAATCAAACATAGTCATACGACATCCATATACATTTTATACTAGCCGAAATGTACCACCAAGATATACTTTACTCAAATAATTTACTTTGGCCGAACATGTATAATGTTTTGTAGCTTAATAAATTTAACATACACCATGTATTTATAATATTTTTGGCAGCCGGCTATCCATAGTCATGCACACACAATCAAAAATAAATACCCAAAATTTTCATATCCTTATGCCCTAAGCCGAATATACTTGTCATGTTCACCTACATTTTCTTTTTTTTTTCAAGTACAACATTCTCATATTTGGCATTAGTATCAAGCATAATAGCCAATTCTTCCCACTTTGAATCTATGCATCCATTTAATCATAGTTTGTTCAAGCACTCATACAACAAGACACATCCATATGACTAAAAATTCTAACTTTAAACACAATACAACATTTTAGCACCATGGCCGAATACTTCATGAAGTTGTTAAGACCCATCCTTTTCAAATTCTCACACACACTCACATTCAATCCTTTTTATTAAGCACTCAAATTCAATCATCTTCATGCCTCATCACCATAACATCAAACACCAACCAAGAAGACAACACCCATGGCCGAGTCTCATCTCCATCACATAGCAAAGATTTAAACCATGGCTAGGTAGAACTCAAGCTAACAACTAAAAATATGCACGAATTTCATGGAACAACATCAAACATACCTTAGCCTAGTTACAAGCATGGCCGAACCTCTTCAACCTTTCTTCCTTTCTTTCCTTTGATTTTTCGGTCAAGAAGAACAAAATGAGAACCTTTTTGTTTTTTTTTTCATCACCCCCTCCAATTTCCATTATTTTATTACTAACCCTTTTTATTTTATTATTTCTAGCATAAAGCATTAGCACAACATGTTTATAATAGGTTTTAACCAATAGCATGGCCGGCCACTAGTTCAAATTTTGGGTAATTTGACATGCAAACCCATCATCTTTATAACATGCATTAATAGGCCACTTACATTTGCCTAGCACATTTCTAAATTTTCTCACATAAGTCCTATTAACTAAATTCACATGCAATCGACTAAATCGAAGCTTAAAACTTTCACACATTCATATTCACATATTCTAGACAATAATTATCACATTCAAATACTTCGGTGACTCAGTTTAGCGGTCCCGAAACCACTTCCCGACTAGGGTCAATTTAGGGCTGTCACATGTTATATCTCTGTTACGTGATTCTGCCTACTATTGGTGGAATACCTTGGTTTCAGTTGTGCCGAGAGAATGGGTTTCTTGGGAATTCTTTCAAACCGAGTTTCGCAAGAAATATATTAGTCAAAGATTCATCGATCAGAAATGGAAAGAATTTCTTGAGCTCAAATAGGGTTCTATGTCAGTTACCGATTACGAGCGAACGTTTGTAAGATTTAGTAGATATGCTCAGGAATGTGTTTCGTCTGAGGCTATCATGTGTAAACGCTTCGAGGACGGGTTGAATGAAGACATCAAACTGTTGGTGGGTATTCTGGAAATCAAAGAGTTTGTGGTCTTGTCGAGCGAGCTTGTAAAGCCAAAAAGCTTGGTAAAGAGAAAAGAAAAGCTGATGATGGAGCTAGAGAGTTCCGTAAAAGATCTTCGGGAAAATTCTTTCATCAGTCATCGAAGAAATTTAGAGATGACTTAGGCCGATCTAAGAATACTTTGGGTTTTTCTAGACGGGACCGTGATCGACCCCCAATGAGTACGCGGGCCACCTCTGTTGCCAGTGTCGACAATGATCGTCAGGACAGATCTGAGTGCAAGCATTGTGGTAAATGGCATTCAGGAAGCTGTAGATTTCATGACCGCTCTTGTTTCAAGTGTGGATCAGCTGATCACTTTATCAAAGACTGTCCGAAACTAGCTAAACAGAATACTGATTCGAGTGGGAGACCTAGTAACACTGCAACACGAGGTAGACCACCTAGAAATACGGTTAATGCTAGTGGAAATCAGAGAGGGACCAAAGATACGGCTGTACGTTCTGAGGCTCGTGCTCTTTCCAGAGCTTATGCTATACGCGCATGCGAGGATTCTTCTTCACCAGATGTTATTACTGATACCTTCACTCTTTTTAATACTGATGTTATTGCTTTGATTGATCCCAGTTCTACCCATTCATATATGTGTGAAACTTTGGCATCCAGCAAGACTCTACCTGTTGAGTCTACTGAGTTTGTGATTCGGGTGTCGAATCCTTTGGGCCATTATGTGCTAGTTGATAAAGTGTGTAAGAAATGTCCTCTAATGATTAAAGATTCTTGCTTTCCAGCTGATCTAATGCTATTACCGTTTGACGAGTTTGACATCATTCTTGGTATGGATTGGTTAACTATGCATGTGCGGTAGTGAACTGCAAGCGAATGACAATTGACTTGAGATGTTCGAATGACGTGATAATCTGAGTTGAGTCTACAAATTTAAATGGATTACCGGTAGTAATATCTTCGATGTTAGCTCAGAAATATGTAAAAAAGGGGTGTGAAGCTTATCTTGCGTATGTACTGGATAGTAGAGAGTCAGAAAAGAAACTTGAGACAGTGCCAGTGGTTTGTGAGTTTTCGGATGTATTCCTCGAGGAATTATCTAGATTACCACCTATTCGGGAAGTAGAGTTTGGTATTGAACTAGTGCCAGGGACTACACCTATTTCGATAGCTCCGTATTGTATGGCACCAACCGAACTAAAAGAATTGAAATCTCAGTTGTAGGAGTTGATAGATAAAGGTTTTGCTCGACCGAGTTTTTCTCCCTAGGGTGCACCAGTGCTGTTTGTGAAAACGAAAGACGGAACCATGAGAATGTGCATTGACTATAGTCTGCTTAATAAGGTAATGATAAAGAATAAATATCCATTTCCGTGAATCAATGATTTGTTTGATCAACTGAAAGGAACCTCAGTATTTTTTAAGATAGACTTGAGATCAGGTTATTATAAGTTGCGAGTTAGAGACTCTGACGTGCCTAAAACTGCCTTCAGAACGAGATACGGACAGTATGAGTTCCTAGTGATGCCGTTTGGGCTCACTAATGCCCCTGCTGTTTTCATGGATTTAATGAATCGAATTTTCAGACAGTATTTGGATCAGTTTGTAGTCGTGTTTATAGATGACATTTTGATCTATTCATACGATGAAACTGAACATGCCGAGCACTTGAAGTTAGTATTGCAGATTTTGTGAGACAAGCAATTATATGCGAAGTTCAGTAAATGTGAATTCTGGTTGAGAGAAGTCATCTTTTTGGGGCATATTGTATACGCATCGGGCATCCAGGTTGATCCGAGTAAAATTTCAGCCATACTCGATTAGAAGCCTCCAAGAAATGTTTCAAAAGTTTGAAGCTTTTTGAGACTTGTTGGGTACTAAAGATGGTTTGTGAAAGGTTTCTCGATGATAGCAACACCGATGACAAAGCTGCTTCAAAAAGATATCAAGTTTGAGTTGTCGGAAAAGTGCCAGAACAGTTTTGATCAATTGAAAACTCTTTTGACTGAAGCTCCAGTGTTAGTTCAGCCAGGACCTGGTAAAGAATTTATGATCTATAGTGATGCGTCTCTGAATGGTTTGGGATGTGTGTTGATGCAAGAGGGTAGAGTTGTAGCGTACGCTTCAAGACAATTGAAGCCACATGAGAAAAACTATCCGACTCATGATCTCGAATTAGCTGCTATTGTTTTCGCTTTGAAAATTTGGCGCCACTACTTGTTCGGGGAAAAATATCATGTGTATTCTGATCACAAAAGTCTCAAATACTTGATGACTCAAAGAGATTTGAATTTGAGACAAAGACGTTGGCTAGAATTATTGAAAGATTACAAGCTTATCAGTGATTACCATCCGAGAAAGGCTAACGTAGTTGCTAATGCTTTAAGCTGTAAATCACTGTTTGTTTTGCGAGCAATGAATGTGCATCTGTTTGTGTCCGCTGCTGATGTGCTAGTAGCGGAGTTAAAAGTAAAACCGTTATTGATGCAACAAATCCGTAAAGCTCAAAAAGTTGATGATGAATTAGTTGTAAAATGAGCACTATGTATTTTGAAAGAAAATTCAGAGTTTTTGATTGATAGTAATGATTGTTTGAGGTTCAGAAATCGATTATGTGTTTCGAGAAATTCAGAGCTTATTCCGATGATTTTGAGCGAAGCTCATAGTACGAAAATGTACAACGATCTGAAACGTCAGTATTGGTGGCATGGTATGAAACGAGACATTTCTGACTTTGTTTCAAAGTGTTTGATATGTCAACAAGTGAAAACGAAACATCAAGTGCCTTCGGGATTACTTCAGCCGATGATGATACACGAGTGGAAGTGGGATCGAATCACGATGGATTTTGTATCTGTGTTGCCATTGTCTCCTAGCAAGAAAGATGCGATCTGGGTTGTGGTTGATAGATTGAAAAAGTCAGCTCATTTTATTCCCGTACATACGGATTATTCACTTGATAAGTTAGCCGAATTGTATGTTTCTCAGATTGTAAGATTACACGGGGTACCTACTTCTATTGTGTCGGATAGAGATCCGAGATTCACATTGCAGTTTTGGAAGAAATTACAAGAAGCATTGGGTACTAAGTTGCATTTTAGCATCGCTTTTCATCCCCAAACCGATGGTTAGCCCGAGCGAATTATTCAGATACTCGAGGATATGTTGAGATGTTGCATCCTTGAGTTTAGTGCCTCGTGGGAACGATATTTGCCTTTGGTTGAATTTGTATATAACAATAGTTTTCAATTGAGCATCAAGATGGCGCCTTACGAGGCTTTGTACGATCGTAGATGTTGTACACCTTTGTTTTGGACTAAACTCAGTGAAAATAAGATTTACAGAGTTGATTTGATTAAAGAGGCCGAACAGAAAGTAAAAGTAATCCATGAAAGTTTGAAAGTAGCATCAGATCGTCAGAAATCGTATGCAGACTTAAAACGGAAAGATATTGAGTATCAAGTCAGAGACAAAGTGTTTCTTAAAGTTTCACCGTGGAAAAAGGTACTCAGATTTGGCCGCAGAGAAAAAATGAGCCCGAGATTTATCGGACCTTATGAGATATCCGAATGGATTGGACCGGTTGCTTATAGACTACTTTTGCCACCTGAACTTGAAAACATCCACGATGTTTTTCATGTTTCAATGCTTCATCGGTACAGATCTAATCCTTCTCATGTGATTAATCCATCAGAAATTGAAATTCAGTCTGATTTGAGTTATGAAGAGGAACCAGTTCATATGTTGGCTCGGGAAATAAAAGAACTACGAAATAAGAAAATCTCATTAGTGAAAGTACTGTGGCTCAAACACGGGGTTGAAGAAGCAACTTGGGAGCTAGAGGACTCAATGAAAGAATGTTATCCTAACTTTTTCACTGGTAAGATTTTCGGGGACGAAAATTTCTTAAGGGGGGAGAGTTGTGACAGCCCTAATTTGACCCTAGTTGGAAAGTGGTTTCGGGACCACAAAATCGAGTCAGAAAAATAATTAAATGTTATGTTCTGTATTTATTATTTGTGAAAGTGTATGTGTGAAAATTTCATGCTTTGATCTTGTCCATTGTATGTGAAATTATTAAATAGGACTTATGTGAAAATTTTTGAAAATGCTATAGGTTATTTTGTAGTGGCCAAATAATTTTATGGTGTAAAATAGGTGGATTTGCATGTCAAAATTCCCACTTTAATGTATAGTGGCCGACCATAATGATGGTGATAAGTAAAATATGCATTTTAAATTAGCATTATTAAATTTAATGGCTTTATTATCATAAAATAAAGATAAATAAAATAACAAAAAGAGGAAAAGGACAAAGCTTGTTCATCTTTATTCTTCATAGCCGAAATTAGGAGAGAAAAGAAACTCAAGCAACATTCGGTCATTTACTACATGATTCAAAGGTATGTTCATGTATTTTTTTTCTTGAAATTCTTGTGAAGTTAGCATGGTCAAAACATTTCTTGGTTAACCCATGTTTAAATTTTGAAAATTTGTTGTATTGTGAGCTTTCGACCATGAAAGAAATTGAAGGGATTTGGTTGTTGTCTTTAGGTTTTAATGAGAAATTATGGATGAGTGAAGTTTGAGCTAGTTAAATGTTCATATAGTTGCATTATATGAGAAGGTGAAATTGGCTTGTGTATATGTGTAGTTGCCGAATGTGAATTTAGATAACATTGAGTAATATTGAGTTTTAAAATGATGAAATGGAGTTTTAAGCTTGATAGAATTTTGTTAAGAATGAATGAAAGAATATGTGTATTCGGCTATGGATGTTTGGATAAGAAATTAGTATGGATGCCTTGATGAGTTATGCTCAAATTATAAGTTGAATTTAAAGCTTGTTAAATTGCTCTTAATATTTCTGGATAAGTTACTTAGTTAAGCTTGTTAAATTTGCTCTTAATATTTCCGGATAAGTTACTTAGTTAAGCTTGTTAAATTTGCCCTTATTATTTCCGGATAAGTTACTTAGTTAAAGAAAATTTTAAAGTACTTAGTTAATTGATACTAGGTTAATGGTGTGTGTATAAATTAATATAAACTTTGTATATGTACTAAAGGTTTTGGTATAAAATGCTCGAAGGTTAACAGGTTATTGCTTTAATGACAGAATGTGTCAATGGCTAATGCATGGACTAGTTGATCAATATGTGTTAAAAGGGAAACGTAAATAAATACCTATTTGATGAGCTATATATATTCGGCTATATGGTAAAGATATATATATATATATATGAAAATATGATAAGCCTTATGAGTTTTGTGTTTGTGTATGTGAACTAAGTATACAAGGAATATTCAGCTATAAGCTAGCTTGATGGGACCTTAATAAATTAAATTTTGTTTGAATTAGCTCAAGAGCATAGAGAACCAAGGTTGGACAGGGGAAAAGAGAAAGTAGTTGAATAGCCGAACCGAGACTGTTTGAAAATATATTCGAGGTAAGTTTTAAGTAGTTAAATATATATAATATTCGATAATGACATGACAGATTATGAGAATTAAGTATTACTTGTCATATATGCATATGGCCGAATGGCAAGTGTAACGGAAGTAAAATGTGATATGCTTTCATGATCAAATGATAGTGTTAGATGAATATGAGTAAGATGTTACGTGTAAACTATCAAATGATAAATGTGAGTGATGAAATGAGATAAAAGTGAATAAAATGTAGGATGATATATTCGAATGATGCTGGTACCCAATTTGGTGTGATTGTGTTATATGAAACTTGCTGATTTGAATATCGCACAATACTATTCGGGCCTTTGAGCTTAGCAGGCTATAATGCCGGTGAGATACTATTCGGGCCATTGAGCCTAGCAGGCTATAATGCCGGTGAGATACTATTTGGGCCTTTGAGCCTAGCAGGCTATAATGCCGGTGAGATACTATTTGGGCTTTCGAGCCTAGCGGGCTATAATGCCAGTGAAATAATATCGGGCTTCGAGCCTAGCAGGCAAAATGCCAGTGAATGAATTCGGGTTTTAAACCTAGCAGGCTGAATGCCAGTGATTTGATAAAAGTCTAAAACTAAGATACCTCGTGGTAGAACGATAAATGAATGCATTCAATACGTTAAGTTGGCCAGGTACGTATTATATATTTATATGTGAGTATTATTGAATTGAATCATAAGTGTATAATGTGATACATATGTGAATAAATGTTATATCTATATCTATGATCATGATACATTCGGTCAAGGTGTGAAAGTATGCAAAAATATTCGATTTATTTATGCCATATGAATTCAGATTAAGTGAAATTAGAATGCTAATTGTGCATTATGTGCTTGTGTATATTCGGCCAAATGGTAATATATCTAGAAAATGACCTCTTGAGAAATTGAATAATTGATGTATAATTGAGTTTATTTGTTTCATTGCTTAAAACTTACTAAGTTTATGAAAGCTTACTCCATTTGTTACGTTTCTCTATTTTATAGATTTTTGACTCCAGTCACCTGCTCGGAAAGGGATTGTCAACAACTCGTCACACTATCTATCATTTTGGTACGACTATATTTGGATCTTGTATGGCATGTATAGAATAGACTTAAGTGAATGATATTTTGAGAAGTCTTTGTATATAAGCCATGTGAATATGACAACTTTTGAATGTCGATATAAGTTTGAATTTCTATCTTTGATTGTGTTTGGCTATGCATATAATTTCTAATGTTCTTATATCAATGTGTTTGTACAAATGTGGTATTTTGGGTTGGTAACACTTCATAACCCATTCCGGCGACGGATACGGGTTATAGGGGTGTTACATCTTCTCCCTATAAATAGATGGCACCGATAGGGCTAAATATAGAGAAACTAGACACAACTTTGAGATATTGTTACTTTACCTGAAATAGTGAGAATTTATTTCTAAGTATAAACTCATTTTTCAGGAATAAAATAATTGATTTCTATAAGAGAGATTTACTTTCCTACTGAAAGTAAAAAATTAATTTGGTTCTGTGTTTGATTAAAAATCATTCAAGCCTACAATTGAAATAGTCGTGGTACGAGAATAGCGGAGAAGGTCGTTCAATGAAAGTTGTGAATGACAAGGATTCGTCTAGCCAAAACACAAGTGCGATCTTAGGAAAAAAGTTATTACTATAATATTATAACCAGTTCGATTTCAAAATTTTAATTTTCACTCTGTAAGAAATTGTTTTTTCTTTTTCCAACAATTGTGTCAGAGTTAGGTTGTGCTATGTTTATAACATAAACTAATACCAAAATTTTTCTTTCTTTCATGTGTGATTAATTTGATAAGATGTGACATTCTTCTAATGATTACCATGTTTATGGATATGTATGCGAATGGATGTATGGTATTATTTTCTTATTATATATGATAAAATAATTTTCCAAAGTTGTGATTCCTAGAAAATTGAATATAATTATTATTAATTTTCGGGCATGTAAAATTTGATCGTGAACCATCATCTCTACACAAGTTTTATTTTATTATTTTAGAATAAATTGTGTGAGCTGAAAATTGACATGGGACTTATATAACCTATATTTTCAGTGGAACTCGCTGAACCGAGATGCATCCAGGATGATTAAGACGACACAAACCTAACCCAAATAAATTGACAGTAGACCGACGGTGGTCTGAGGATGATGAACGATGGCAATGGTTGGTAGTGGAGGTCGACGGTGGATGTCTGACAGTGATGAACGATGGCAAAGGTTGGTGGTAGAGGCTGAAAGAGGTGATGGTGAGGTCTAGTGGTGGCTGGTGGGGTGTCGGTGACAGGCCAACGATGGATGGAGGTTGTCCGATGATGGTCCTCAATAGAAAAACAACGACGAAGACGATGTGAACCAATATTACAGCGAAAGCGTGGTGCAAATAGAAGACCCAAAGTATGCTTTGCTGATTTTGTAATTTAATTTTTCTTAATGGAATCTGAATTTTCGTATCAGGGTCATTTATTTTTTGCTTTTTTCTGTATTATAATATTTATTGACTTAATGTATTTCATGCATTTGTTGATAAGCATGCAATATACTTAGGAAAGAAGCCACATAACTTGCCATCATATATTGGTCATTCTGATTGAAAAGACAAAAACCTGCATGAATTAAAGATTGAGTACGAAGGTCCTAAAAAAACCTACGCCTGCATCAATGGTCTCTTATGAAGCTGACAATTAACTCCCTAGTAGGATGTCATGTATACTGTTTCATGATAATAGATTATCTGTAATTGTATGATAGTTGGGTTGGCCCTATTATAAGTATTATTATGCGATATAATAAGAATTTTTCTTCGAGAGGACAACTAGTTATGTGTTACTCGGTGATATTGTCCCAAGATGACTCATTTGTAACACCCTATACCTGGCCCGGTCCTTGAGTCTGAGTTTAGATGGTAACACTACCATCTCACATCGATTCCATCATAATCGTCACATGTAGTATACAAGCATCATTATTTTCTTTTGTTACTATATACCAATTATCCGAACATAAAGACATACAAACTCAAATTAACGTTTAACTATGCTAACACATGACAAAGAAACATAAAATGGACATACATCAAGCATTGGGACCACATACAAAATTTTCCCAAAATCTTACGTAGGTATCGGTACTAAAGGAGTGGTATGATATTTTCTTAATGGTATCAAATCACAAAAAAATAAAAAGAAA